>NC_071668.1:12851136-13153409 GCF_028554725.1 Zeugodacus cucurbitae | reverse complement strand
TGGGTTTCGAACTAGGAACTAATTTTTGGTGGTACATGGCAAACTCGGCTTGGCCGCGCAGCTTTTCTGCATTACAACGCAGGCGCTTTAATGCTCGACGAACACTGGATAGCTGTGGAGTTCGTGCGCAGACGCGCCCGAGTCGCTCGTCACAGCGCTGGCACAACTGCTGCCGCTACCGCTGTTGGCGCCGGGGCAGCCGCCCTCGGAATGTTTCGTCAGCAGCGACATGCGCGAGAAGGTCTTCGAGCAATTGCCGCAGGAGTACTTCTTGATGTCGGAGTGCGTCTGCAGATGAGCGCGCAGATTCGAGCGATCGGCAAAGGCGCGATGACAATGCTGGCAGCTGAAGGGCTTCTCACCGGTGTGTGTGCGTATATGACCCTGCAGCAGCCAGGGACGTGAGAAAGCCTTACCGCAAATGTTGCACTTGCAGGGAAGTGTGTGAGTGCGTATATGCATTTTGAGCGCACCCAACGAGACGTAAGTCTTGTCGCAATCCTTGCAGCTAAACGATTTCTTCACCTGATTACCTTCGGCAGCGGGACAATGGAATTGCTGATGTTTCGTGAGGCCCGAGAACGTGGAGTAGGATTTCTGACAGTCGGGGCATTGGTAGCGCGGCGGCGTCGACTTATCCTTCTTTGTAGTGGGCGTGCTGGGTGCGGAGCTGCTTTGGCTGGCGCACAAGTCGCGTTTTTCGCCACTCAACTTTTGTGGCGTCTTTTGCAGCGCGCTGTGCTTCAGCGACAAATCCTCAGGCAGTGAGGGGCAGTGTGGCTCAGGTGTCATGGAGCGCATGGAGTAGTACGAGGATTCGGAGTATGTAGGCGATATGGGCGCATGTGGATGATGGTGGTAGCTAAGCGCGGCTGTGTAGGCGGGTGTTTGGTGTGGTGTGTGTGGCGCGTGGTAGGCAGCTGGCAGCGGGTAGGGCATGAAGCGGTGCGTATGCTGTGAGGGTGATTGTGGCAGCTGGCGCACACCAATCGGCCGATGTATGATTTCGGAGCGCACTGGTGGCGAAACGGAGTTGGCGCGTCCATGCAGGTAATGTGGTGGTGGCGACAGTGAACCCAGTGAATCGGCGGATGGCGAACTGGGCGAGAGCAGATCCCCACGTAGCGGTGAGATCTGTTGCGCCAAATGTGGGTGATTGATTGTGCGGTAGAATTCAGCGGTGTATGGAGACATATGGAAATTCCATGGCTGAAGACCATATTTAGCATACGTGGGCTTAGGCACTACAACAGCGGCAGCAGCTACAGCAGCAGCGGCTGCCAAAGCAGCAGCTTGTGTGGTATTTGTGGAGGCATCGGTTTGTTCTTCAATTTCAACACAATCGATGATTTCCTCCTCATCATCTTCATCCAACATATCCATGGACGCATCGTCATCGGTGTGATCGACGTCGACGCCCTCATCCTCACAGCTATCACTGACATTAATGAGCTCGTCGTGAGCTGTGGACGCGCTGTTGGACACAAACTCATCTGCGTCGTAGGCGCGTTTCTTGAGACTCAAATTTTCGGGTTGATCTGTGTGATCGTCTGCGCCGTTGAGTGTGGCCGCAGACATTTTTGCATCCACAAGATCTGTTGAGTTGTCCTCCTCGAACTGATAGTTGATGGGACGTTTCTTCAAAGGACATTTACTGTAGTTTTTCTCGCCCAACATATCTTCGACTGTATGCATTTTGTAGACTTTATTGTATTTTTATTTTTGTAACTTCACTTTTAGTTTTGCACTTCACAGTGTCTATTAATTTTTGTTATATTTTGAGTTTCTGTTTTTTTTTTTTGGCTTTTCAAATTAAATGTTCACATTTCCTGAGGAAATTTTTGTTTTTATTTGCTTTCAAACACTTAAGCGCGCTAACGCGTCTTCACTTCAAAACTGTGCGCAGTTTCAACTAGCGCTCAATATATACGTGTATGCGATCGTTTACCGAACGCCGACTGATCACGGTTTGAATTCTTTTTTCTTTGCTTCTTTCTTGTTTTTTTTTTTTTTTGCTTTTTCCAATTAAGTACCAAAAACGTGGTATGCTAAGCGTTCAGTGGAACACAAACAGACACTAGCAGCAGCAACGAAGAACTGTGCTGAGCCGTCGTATATCCTCGCTTTTATACGCTGCACGCTCAATCCACTCTCATCCCAACTAGCGCCGTCCAATAGTGGTGGCTGCAGGCGCTCTCGACTTTTCGAGCTCGGTTTTGGGCGCTCAAACAACGCGCACAGAATGGACTTCAGCGCGCGCTCTCACTCACTGCGGATTGAACAGAGCGCATATGCCGGCCGACAATGATGAGCGCACATCTAACTAGAGATTAGTAACTGTTGTAAGGTAAATGGCTCTCCGTAATATTTCCACACCACCGGACAACAACTCTAAACTCACAGCGCACACAAGAGTACACACCAACAACTATTGTAGCAGTCACAGCCGGCAGCAACAACAATTCACTAAGTAGTCGCGCAACCACCAATCGTCGCCGCTTCTAAAGCCGTTATGTGCAAAACCTGTTTTCAACAAATTGCTATTGAAGCATTGGCTGTGTTTACATGCACGTCTGGCTTGGGTGGCTCTGACTCGAGCCGCGTGCCGCCGGATGGTCAGACAACAGACAACAAAACCACTTACTAATACAACAACATGTGCGCGCTGCATTAAGTATATAGTAGAAGCGCGTGTGAGTTGTTGGTTGCGCCAATCAGATTGTTAGACAATACATTAAAATTAATATGAAATTGTTGTTGCATCCATATATAAACAACTCTTGACTCTTCTCAGTCAGTAAACGCTCTTAAAATTGTAGTACACACACCGGCAAAGCCAACTTATGCTCGCTCAGCACTTAATGAGTTGTATGCTACATTGCCTCCGTGCTCTTCCAGCATAGCCAACCCTCATTAACGTTTAACTAACTTATGGCAAGCATTAATTTACATATATTTTATATCTAGCGTTTTGTTTTTGTTTTGGCCGCGCACGAGCGCCTCTCGTAGGTGCTCTTTTTTTTGTGACATTCGGTGCTGCAAGGATCTGTGGTGAGCGACTTCCACATTTGTATTCATATAGGTGTGTAGAGGGAACAAGCAACTCGCGCATGCGACTCATTCAGCTGGCTGGCTGGCTGCCGGTGCTCATAGGCACCTGGGCACTGGTGTAGAATTGCTTGTTGGAGCAGTCTAAAAATAACTGCGCATAGCGGCGGCAGGCAGGTGTTGCTCAATGCGGTGCGGCATTCGCTCGCTGGTTGTTAGTTGTTGCTGGCGTTCGTAATTTCGAATTTTTCTGTAATGCGTTAAAATCATTTTTGATTTTTTTTATTATTTTAATATTAAAAAAAGATGAAAAAATTAATAAAAATTTTAAAATATAATTTTGAAACAAAAAAAAAACATTCTTAAATATTTTTTTATACCTTGAAATTCTGAATTATTTTACATCAAAGTCCGCTTAGGAGTATTGAGTTGCTAATATAGTTTGGAAAATCTTTCGAGTAAAAAAAAATATTGTGAATTTTCGAGTTGGAAAGTGCACTACTTATTTTTTTCCCCTACGGATCAAATAAATTATCACTATTCCAAAGATACTTTCTTTAGTAACAACCTACAAATTTTTATTAAAATATTTTTTTTTTCATTGTCATTTGTAATCACTTTTTCCAGTGTGGTAAAAGAAAATCTACTATATATGTTTTTCAATTGTGTTTAATTTGTATTACCATTTTTATTTAATATTTTGTATTTATACACATTTGGTTCATTAAAAAAAAATTCAGCTCTTTCTATAAATTTAAGTAGGAATATAATTTTGTAATAAAATACAAAACTACTTCGGAGAATATTTTATAAAGATTTTTGCTATTCAGAAACGCGTTCTGCCATGCTATGCCCATATTTTCCTTTCTTTGTATTCATGTAGGTGTTTCCGTTATAGCGGTACAGAAAGAACTTCAACAAACTCGATAGCTGTTTATAGTACTATCCTGGAAAAAATAGTATACTAATCTATCTCTTTGTTGTACTTCCTTACTAAAAATATTCCTTTCGTTAAAGAGATTTATAAATTGATTTTGGTACAAAAAAAATTTAATGTTTGTCCTTCCTATTATTTCAATAAAATGTTTAATTCATTAATTAAACTTAATAGATTTTATTTCTGAAAAAACAGTTTTGCAGACTCCAATCATAACTTCAATTTTAGCACTATTTTTGTTTTATATAATTTATTAATACTACTAAATTTATATATAGCTGATGAGATATACATATATACCACAGTATATAATCGTTTCATCTTCTCTTTTTACTGCAATCTCTTTTCTCTTCTTCGTTGCCAGCACTTGTTCGAATTCCACTGTTCCTGAACTGAAAACTCTTTTGAAACACATTTCCAGTGGTTTATGTCTCTTTATACTTATGCTCTCTTCATAAAACATAATTAAACTCTTTGAATGAGACTCTTCTGCTGCTCGACATACCGTAGCGCTTATTATATACAGTTAGTATATAGCAGTGCAACATACATATAGCTTTTTAATAAAATATTGCGTTTTAAAATAAATTTGTTTGTTTCGTTAATGTATATTATGAACATTTTCTTCAATTTACCTCAAAATATTTAAATATGACAGAATATAATACTAAAGCTTCTAAATAGCTAATTAAGATTCGAGTTTATTGACTTAGTCATAGTTGAATGAATTAGTTATGCTTTTGTATCTAATTCACTCGATCAATTTCACAATATTGCTCAAATCTTCTACACTTATTCACTTAAGGTGAGGCGTTAGTTAATTGAAAAATTATCTAAATTTTAAGATAACATTTTTCGGAATTTTATATTTTTCAAAACATTTAAATTGGTTAAAAACTCAATTTTTTCCCTTTTCCAAATGGCACTGAAACTTTCTTCATTATCTAAGTATATGCATACCTTATTGGCTCAATCCGACCCTGACTAAACTGAATACATAAATGGAAGCGGGTTACAAATATTTCCTCATCTTTTATAGTATAGATAATTTTCATCTACGAAACTCATGGTAGTATTCCGTCCAACTTATATTGTGTCAAGCCCTACTTCATCCAAACCCGGCCAAGGAGCATTCACTTTTTTCCAAAATGAATCGCGAACAAAAAAGTTTCGCCGCTCAGTTACCTTGAAAGTAGTTTCTGGATATGAAAAATCCGAATCGTGCGTTGAATTGAACCAACACTTAATAGTCAAATTTCAAATATTTCTGAAAGGGCCATTTCCGCTTCTTAAGAAATAGTCATATCCTTATTTCTATTAATCTGCCAAGTTTCTGCTTATGATTGGACTGATCGAAAGAGGAATTTAAAGATAGATCCGGAAGATCTTGAGACTGCCAAGTTTCTGCTTATGATTGGACTGATCGAAAGAGGAATTTAAAGATAGATCCGGAAGATCTTGAGACTGGTATCTAATAATTAGTGTATGTCTTAGGAAATTTAGATGATATTATGCTATTCCCTAAGCTATAAATCCGATCGGAGTTTACTTCAATTATATGTTTATAAGGTATATAACCTAACTTTTTCTACAATGCTTTGGAAAATCTTACATGGTATTCTAATTGTATTTATTGGAAAAATTTTTATTGGACTTTTTTTAGCACAATTTAAGCTACAATTTAACTCAAGGATACACAATTATTAAACTATACATACATATATATTTATGTATATTCCTCGCCTTAAATTCCTCATCTTTGCCCTGCAATTCATAACTTACAAACTAGCCAATTAAAAAAAAACCTGAAATTGAAATTTTACTTCCTCACTTTCCGTTGCAGTTGTTCCGTTTTCCACCGCTCGACAAACACACCATCAATGTGGCACCTTCTTCTGCCACTCAAGCAACGTTGCTGCTCATCTAAGATTACACAACAAATATGAAGAACAAAAACAAAAAATAACGAATGGAGCAAAATTGTTGTTGTTGTTGGTGAGTATTCAAATTTTACAGTTATATGGATATTTCATTAGAATGCACTACATTTTATTGCTTACTTACGGTAATTCAATATGTGCATGTCCTGTCGGCGCAGGATAACGCACTTTTCACTTCACTTTTATGCGAGTTCCAATTCGTACTCAAGTATATTTGTATGTGTGTGTGGAAAAACTCAGCTGGTGCACGTTAAACTATTGTTTTTGGGGGGTTGTTGTTGCCACTCGAGGGGATATCCTGTCTAACATTAACTTGTATGCGTGTGGGTGCGGCAGCAACTGTAAAATGTTACTGATAGTAAGTAAATACTTTGTGCGTAATGCACCGGTCATGTGACGTATCGTGTCAGCTGTGCCGTTACTTGCCGCTAGTCGGTAATACACAAACACATATAATACGTTGCGAAGTCAAAATTTCCAAACGGACCAGCGATTGTTATATCCGCATTTGTTCTTAGGTGTAAGTTTATGGTATTTTTATTGTGGGGTCATTTGAGATTACAGCCAGCTGTTGCTGGCGATTTTCGGGAACCTAACATAACGGTTTATGTTAGGTTTGGATGAGTTTTAAGATGAGTTCATTAGCCGCTGTAAAGGTGAAAATGGAGCAGGAAGTGAGGAGAGGATGATTTTGAGGGACGGAAATATGGTTTTTAAGAAAGGAAATTATTAATTTGTGATGAGATATTTCAAAACTTGTTCCAGAATATCAAATTTTTTCGTAGACTAGTCCACGTTCAGAGAGAAGAACGGCTGAACTGCTCTAGTAAAATCAAATTCTAAAGACAGAGAGACTGTAATACAGATGGACAGACATTCGGATTTCAACTCTTCTCATCATCCTGGTCGTTTTGGTATATAGAGATCTATATCCCTCAAAAAATTAGTTTGAAATATTATTGGACCAGCATCAACAAGACCAACAATGTCAGCCTCGAAATCCTGCTCAGAATCACTCTTGCCAACAGGTGCTACTAGGGACTGAGTAGCCAATTGACGAACCAAAATAATACTCTACTTCTTCGTCTTTTATCATTCCCGTCCTGCTTGGAGTTTTTGAGAGGAAAATTTTGCGCAAGATTTATGGTCCTCAGAACATTGACAACGGAACATACGATGGAACGATGAGCTGGAAGAGTTATACGACGACATTGACATAGTTCAGCGAATAAAAAGACAGCGGCTAATCTGGCTAGGTCATGCTGTCGGAATGGACGAAAACACTCCAGCCACCAGACCTCTGGCACAGTCTTCTACAACTTTTGCTTTTATCTCTAATGCTTTGAGCATCCCCGGAAGGTGAGCTAACTGCGAAATCCCACTAATGGAGAACCGTGTGAAACGCTTTAGTACGATTTTCCACAACCAAATTGCAGTCTCACGCCAATTTTCATAGCTAATTAAATTATGCGAACTTTTTTATTCAATCACAAAATAACTGTCAAAATATACTCTCAACAAAATGATATATGAGCCAGATCGTCCATATCATTTTCAAGCACAAAACGTGTACTCGACGAAGTGAGCTGCGCTGATGAGGCAGCTGAGGGCGAGGGCATGTCACAAACTAAAACAGATTTGAATTTGAGAAGATACTACTTAAAATTCATGAAAACATATATATAAATACAGTAGTGGGAAAAAAGGCGCTGGAACATGAATACTTTCATTCATATATATGAATATGGACTTAGTGAAGTGAATGTATGTATGTGTGAGCGCACTGAAAGTGTCGAAATTGTGAGCACTCAGCGATTTGCTGCTATTTTTAGTGACACTTACGTGTATTTGAATACATATACATTTGTTGCAAGTATTTTCAATAGCGCGTAGTGTACGTGGCAACATGAACGCCCCATACAGCGACGTACATATATCAGCGCCGAAAGGATATCTCACCGTTCCATTGTCGGCTGTCTGCCTTTTCGTCTAGTTGTCAGGCATTTATGCACTCAATCATCGGCTAACTTGCAACAATGCATGTTGCATAAGTGGCACAGTGACTGGTGGTGGTGGTACTAAAGCAGCGACAGACGCGTGTCATGTGCGCATGCGCCGCCACTTAGTGCATTGCAGCACACACGGCGCAGCATGGCAATGTTGTTGCTGCACATGCGAGAGGGTTTTTCACTAATTTAAAAATGTGGAAATAGACAAGGAAAGGGGCGGTTTTTAACAGCGCGTCAGCTGGTTGCGTGCTGCTATCTGCTGGCGTTGTATTTAAATAGCAATTTTTTTACAAATTGAAAAAATAATGAAAATTATTTAATAGAGGGTGATTTATGTGGCAAGGCATCGTCTTTATATTTCAGAAACAATTTGCAATTTGCGCATGCGCTGTTGGCGCTTTCAATTGATTTTGCGATTCTTCTTCACAAACAACTAATCGATGATTGACGAGTTTTCATTTCGAAGCGCTCAACTCTGTCAGCATATGGTTGTTGTGCTCATGCACGTGACCCTACTCGAGTTGCAGTACTCATATGTATATACTCCTCTGTTTGATGTTTCAAATTGTCTATGGGTTATTAAGTAAAATATGTTAACGGTTTCTTGTTTTACAATTATTGCGATTTTTTTTTTGTTTTTTGTTTTCAGAAATTTGCTTGATTGGATAATTGCGTTTGGAATTACATGCGAATAATTTGAAAAGCTTAATACCAAAATATTTTTTAGGGTTCACATGTCAACTCAATTGAATTCATTTAGAGGGTCAGCAGTAAATGAATGAAAATATATACGAAATCTTATTAGTTTTGTAGAAGTTAGATTAAAAAGGATTTAGAAGCTTTTCTTTATACAGAAAATGAATTTACAGTTATGTTTTTGAAATTATTAATAGTTTTTCTCAGAAAGGTATATTCTTCAAGCATTTTTTCTCAAAAGTCAGGGCCAAGGGAGTTCGCCATCTACAGGAACAGGTGGTAATCACATGGCGCTATGTCCGGGCTATATGGTGGATGCGATAAAACCTCCCATACGAGCTCCGGTAGCTTCTGACGAGTCATCAACGAAGTGTGTGGTCTGGCGTTGTCCAGTTGTTCGCAGTAGATGGTAGAAGTAAGCGTCTGGCCATATGGGAGCAGCTCATAGTAGATGATTCCCTTCCAATCCCACCAAACACACAGCAAAATTTTCCTGGCCGTCAATCCCGGCTTGGCCACTGTTTGGGCCTTCGACCACGACCGTTCTCGCTTGATATTGTCGTATGTGCTCCATTTTTTGTCGCCAGTCACCATCCGCTCCAAAAAGGGGTCGAGATCGTTTAGTTTCAGCAGCAGTTCGCAGTTGTTGATCCGGGTCAGAAGGTTTTTTGCGCTAAATCATGCGACACCCAAACAACAAGCTTTTTTTCTGTACCCAGCCTTCTGCAGATGGTTTAACTCCCGTCTCCTGGGCGATGTCACGAGCCGGTCTAACTCGATGCCACATGCCGGTCTAACTCGATGTTTTCGATGATTTGATCGGTATTTGTCGTCACAGGTCTTCCGCCGGCTGGCTTATCCATGGAGTCGTTTTCACCAGTTCTGAATCGTCGAAACCATTCCTCCGCAGTTCGAGGTGATAGAGTACCATCCCCCAAAACACCATTAACCTCACGGTACGTTTTTCTAGCGGATTTGATGATAGATGTATAGTATTTCCCGAAACGGGTTGTGTAGCGCTTTATACACAGTCGCGAAATTCAAAAGATGTGATGGTTTGGAACATAGGTCGGCCGAAGAATCAACTCGCTGATGTAATTTGTTTATCTATAATATAAAAATGAATCGCAAAATGTGTTGCTAAGCGCATAACTCGAGAACCGCTGAACCGATTTCGCAAATTCTTTGTTTAGAATGTTTTTAGAGGTCCCGGGATGGTTCTTACGGAGAGAAAAATTAGAAAAATTGACTGAAAAAGTCTTAAATCCACAATTTTCTAATCACCCATACAAACAATTTGTGTCGTTAGTCTCGAAAAAAGTAGAGAAGGGCCAAACCGATCTGGCTAATTTTAGTTTTGAAATATTTATGGAAGGCCAGGGAAGGATTAGAAAGTAAGTATATATCGAAAAATTGTGAGAAAGATAACAAGGAGATGATTTTATTTGAATTGACAACAAAATTATAAAAAAATCAAAAACAAAACAAAAAATAATAATATTTTGAAAGTTGTCATTGTTGCTTTGTTAAAATATTTTTATCATTGTTCAATTGTATAAGGCTGTGTCGATAGCCCAAAACAATTTGTAACAAGTAGGGAAATGCAACCGAACATTTTATACTCTCGCAATTTATTGATTTAATTTTATTACACACAATTTGAAATAAAGTCCAATAGAATAACGAAAATCAGCATATATAGTACATGAGGGTTGAGGTAATTCCTGAACCGATTTCATTCTGAACAAATAACACTCATTTTCAACGCCCAGGTATAATGGGAATAGGGGTAACTTGGCACCTGTTAGTAGGCAGACAAACGGCAATTCGGCCTTGAAATTACTCCTAAATTTCAAATCAACGAAGCACCAGTCTGCAAAATCGCCAAAAAAAAAGAGCTATAAAGAAGATTTTCCAGATATTCAAGTCGCTGGAGGTACTGCACAGGACTTTAAAAGATTTACGCGACAACGAAAATATTTTTGGTGAAGCCATGATTCTGTTGGCAGGTGATTTTCGGCAGTCTATTCCTGGATCAACTGTTGCTGACGAACTAATCACATTCCTAAAATCGTCTAATTTGTGGCGACACATAAAGAATCGCCAATTAATAAATAACATACGAGTGTTTTTCCAACCATATCATACTGCGATTGTAGAAATAGTTGAAAATGGCAGCGACGCAGTTGACACCTCGATGGATTAATAACATTTTTAACGGGTTTCTGTCACTTCATGGCCTCGAAAGAGGAGCTTATTCATCGTGTTTTTCCTGACATGAAACCATAATATAATAAACATAAATGGCTGATTGAATGATCTATATTGGTGGTAAAAAAACAAGGATCTCTTTGATCTTAATGCGACAATTTAGAATTTCGTTAAAGGAGAGTTGACACAGCTACAAACCAGGATGACGTATTTAATTATCCCACAGACTATTTTAAATTGCTGGACTATCCCCACTCACTTGCAATTAAAAGTTGTGTGAGTTGTCATCATGCTGCGTAACATAAATCAACATCAAACTTTGCAAAAGAACAAGACTGGCTGTGAAGAAGGTAATCAATATTGTCACCAAAGCCAAGATAAAGCCAACTATGAAATTTGGTCATTTGTTACTTTCTCCAATATACGATTAAAAAATCAAAGTTTTACAAATTATGATGATTTACGCTTAACACAGATCTACAATAAAGTCTATCACTCATTTTAAAATATATCGGCTATAACGTTTTCGTCTTCATGCGTAAGAATTTTTTCACTACATTGAAAGATTTACTAATTTAATGTATACCTTAGCCACAAAAACGTGTGGCCGGGTCTGCTAGTACCTTTATAAAAAACAGAATCTTATTATCTCTTTCCATGTTCAACAATCTCTCGAGATTATTTTACTCAAAAGTTCCAGCAATTCTAGAATATCTTCCTTCTTAGAACTCATATCGATGCGATGTATACTTTGAAGGGTTTGGTGTAGCTAGTAGTGACTGTGCTAACCAGGCGGTCTTCTGTACCGAATATCCAGAACCGTTTAGACTGTCTCTTTCCTAAACACCTATACGAGTATGATCTTACAGCTAAAATGTTCAATATTTTTCTTAAATGAAAGATCAAGTAATGATCGCTTCATATATTACTAACTTCTTCTTGGGGTACTCAAATAAACCGTTCACAGATCTTGTCTTCAGAAGAAATGTGTCAAATGCATTCATGTTTTTTGTTCTACTGGTTGTACTATATCTTCCACTGCACATGGTTTTCTAAGTTTCCGGAAATTTATAAAATCGAAATAAATGATAAATTCTTGATTCTGGTACTTAATAGAGTCTGAATAATCATATTTAAAGCTCATTTATATCCAGATTTACCCGGAGATTGTATATATGCTACATTTTGTATAATCTTTGAGTTTTCTCGGACATATGTACCTCTGATAGGATATGAGTGGTGTGTAGAAGATTGAAATATCACTTGCGTCTAAGCTTAAACAACTTCATTTCCTAATAAATTGCCACAAGATCATCCGAATTACGTATCGTCTGAGGTGTGACGCCAATTAGCGAAGATTGGTTTAATTTGATTGCATTTCTTTGAAAACACACTTTCTGCTATAAGCAGCTGCGCCCAACTACAGCATTTGCTTGTAGAAACCTGCGCTGTCCTGTGGTTGCAAACAAATACCGCAGGCGACAAATTCGCAAACATGAAGTGCCGATATCAATGATCTGGCGCGACAAGGAAACAGTTGGAGCGCAGCTCAGTTAGATAGGTAGTAGTAACTGGAAGGAAAAAATGTTGTTGTGTGGCATTCAAACGAAACAAGTATGCTAGATGTTCGCTAGAGATAACCAAATCAGTCTGTAATTATCTCATTTTGATTTTTCTAACAAGCAATTTACCACATTTTATGGCATGTGCGCTGCGTGCTGACGGACGCTCATCCTCAAATATTTGCTTAGAATACTCAAGAATTAATCTTATCAATTCGTTGTTGTTACGGTCGTAGCGCCACAGGAGTGCAACATGCAACACACGCTTGTTGCAGGTAATTACGGACGAAAATACGTACATTTGTATGTGATTGAGTAAACATATCGATGAAGCTGCCAAGCACGTGTGGCAAGTGTTGCACGAAGCATAGGAAGATCCAATCAATTAATTAACTTAAGTACCTGTGCAATTTTAATGTAGGTGAAGAGCCATTTTTTATTTGGCAACGAACGACCACACACAAGAGTTAGACCAATACCAAGTGCTGGCTAGCAAAGAAGGTTAAAGCGAAGGAAGACCTGAAAGTAGAACTGTCAGTGTACCGCTCATGACACAGCCAAGGAAGCATGCTAAACACCGTTGCCTACACTTTCATTTATCACTTGACCGCTTGGCTTGTTGTTGCAACATGCTGTGCCTGCAACGCCTCAAAATCTCAATCTTAAGTATGCCAAATTTTAGCCGAAATCTGTGTTGTTGTGTGGTCGATTTTTATTAGTTTTTTGCTTGTCGAAGCAGTTAAATTGAGTTGTGTAAAAATCTGCTACACTTTCACCAATTCTATTAGCCCCAGCAGCAGCGGCCGAACACAACCACCACTTCCGGCCAAGTGGCGCAGGAGAAAGCTGCTTGTTTACCTTACAACGTTGCATAAACGGCAACAGCGAAAGCCTAAACGATCGTTTAAATTAAAAATTTTACACCTCAAAATCGTTTCAGAATTTTGATGGATTTAAGAAACCGCAAAACGAAATCTCATTAAATATACGAAAGTCCTTTGAGTCAGTAAAGTAATAAAAATGAAAGACATGTAGAAATGATGAAGAGTAAATACACTTAAAAGTGAAGCGTACTGGAAATGAAAACAATAAAAAATCTTTGAAGAAGTAAGACGAAAATTAAAATAAAAAAAATTAATAAAAGAACCCCGACCGCTATAAAAATAAAGACTCCTCGCAAAATCGCAAATAAACCACAAATTATAATGTTTTATACACTCGCTGTATTCTGGGTTTTTCAACACTGGTTGTGATTCAAGCACTTGTTTTGTGGTTTTTATTGTGGTTTAACAAGTGAGATATGTGCAGTGGGTTTTCAAACATAAAATCAGTAAGCAAACGATATAGAATTGTTATGATTTCGTTGACCAATATTTCCTTCTCTATTTTTCAAGACTTTCTCCGGAATTAACATAAAGCAGAGGAGAATATGTTTTAAGAACTTTAAGAGTATTAAAATAGACTACCGATTTCCAACGTTTCCTTAGGCAAACTTTGACTGCTACCAATCTCTCGCATATTAGGATCGTTCAAAACAACTTTTCTCGAATAAAATGTCAAATTGAATACAGGAGTTGAAAACACTTCATTATATGTATATACGATTTAAAAGTAGACTATAAAAGACGAAACTCGAACTGCGACCCGTAGTGTATCGTAGTCTACAAACCCAAAAACCCTGTACTCCTGTTTATTTTGAGATATCAGATGAGACCCATAGAACAACTCTTATTCTTCTTATTTCTTCTATAAATATTATCTCAAGTCTCATTTTAACACCCTATTTAATAAAAAACAATTAATTTAATCCATATATAATCCAAAGCCTTCACGATAATCGATTTAAAATGTGCTATCTCCAAACTGGCGCTTAAGCTTACAAATATGTGGTACACTTTTGCTGTCACCGCAAGGATTAAAAATAATTGGAACTAAAGACAAGGCAAAATAAAACATGCAGCAGTAAAGTAAGACAGTAATAAACAAAATTTAAAACGCTGTGGACATTTTTGGGTCGCGCAATACTTAAGTAAAATGGTGAAGAACATAAAAAAATAAAAAATAAAGAAAAAGTAAGGTAGGGCTAAGTTCGGGTGCAACCGAAACTATATACTATTGGAATTTGGAAGAATTAAAGGCAGGTTATATACTTCAAGGTGTCAGAATAAGGTTCTTTGAGCAGTAAGCGTGGTTGTGTTTCGTTTATATAGACTATTATAATTTAATTGAACTATCTACAACCTTAGCTCAGTTATCGCATGCCAAATTATATGAATTTTTATTACCCGATTCTCCTATTTTGTGGGCGTGGCAAGAGTCAGTTTCGGTTCGATCTCATGAAATAATTTCATCATTTCGATCACTTTGATAAATATAACCCTATATCTATCTCTTTCAGTATTACAAAAAAAAACGTTATGTGAACAAAACTAATATACCCTATGCCACATGCTGCGCGAGCATAAATATTACCCAAAAAAGTAGCAGCAACATAAGTGCCGTTTACATAAATGTTCAGCGCAAGCTCAAAACCGAGTCTGCAACAGCGCCAAGTCCAACTTAATTTTCGAAACGAAATTCCTTTACTGTTTGGACACAGTGGCTGCTGCTCGCCCGCTCATCAGTCATTGGAAAACTTAAATGAATTACTTAACAAGTGTGTTGCTGTTACCGTATTACTGTTATTTATGTCAGACCAACAATTGTCGTTGTTGTTGGCGGTGGTAGCACTCGTAAAAATCGAAAATTAATTTTACACAATTCGTTTCCTTCAACTTGCCACTGCCAATAAACATGAGCAACCAACCAAGCGAACAGCCATAACAACAATTACAGCAAAACAACGTTGCAGTATAAATGTCAGTGTTGCCTCGCCACGCACCAGCCCAACTCCAGCCCCGACATTAATTTCGTATGTCGATTTTAGCCAACAGCGACAGCGTCATTTAACGGGATTACCGATGCCGCCACCATAAATGCCAACTTCGATTTCGGATTTATTTTCGATTTCATTGTACATTGCATTGTGGCTTGGCCCTGAATACGTTTGCGCCCGGCGCAAGTACAAGCTGATATTTGCTGATATTTTTCCGAAAATAAAAGCCTCAAGAATCAGTTGCCCGCGCTGGCATGTTCTCTGCAAAGCGCCTTAAATCATTGACCTCCGTTAAGGTCGCAAAAATTTAAATTAAAATACGAAAGCGTATTTTGTAGTAATTTGTATTTACAAGATTGTGCGCAATTTGATTTTACATTTTTTTACCAATTTTGTGTTCCAACTTTTTTTTTTTGACCACTTGATTTGTGCTTGAAAATTTGGATATTTCCAGTTTTACACTGTGCACATTATTTCTGGGACAGTTTATAGAGTTGTACGGGAGTCTCTAGTTTTGTTTCGGATCTATGATTTATGAGGAATCTGATACAATAAGAAGATTCTCTTGATAAAATCGTTCTCTGCTGGTTGAACCCCTATGTGAAACCGACACATACCTCGCGTAAGATCTGAATGTTACATTACTTGTTTTTCTCTAGATCTAAGTATATAGATCACCAAGCAGATATCGTGAGACGAAAGGAAATAGGTGTGTCTATACAATGAGCCGGAGATCTCAAATAGCAAGAAAAGTAAAAAAATATATATCTTGAAGTGGAGTAACTACGGTTACCATATTTGGAGAAGATAAATTTAGTTGACTAGTAATATCGTCTTCATAAATATGAACCCGCTTAAGGCGTCGTCTTTTATGTAAAACATTATTCAAACACAAGAAGCCGATAATGATCAGATATATCATTCGTATGAGATTCGAAATCTTACTTGTATCTCCAATTTTCAACACCTTCATAAAAGCCTTCACCGAGCGTCTCACATAACCGAAATTCGCTCCTTCCGTCTTAAGGCCATCTCTCCTCCGAAGACAGTAAAATTCTATCAAATTCAAAAAATTCAAAATCTCTTCATCACTTAAAATATGTAAACATTTCAACTTGTCAGCCACCAAAGTGGCGCAATTGAAATTCCAACACCATCAACACCACCGCCATGCCGCAGCTTCAATTTCGATTTCAACCTCAAGTGTCAGTAAGCACAAATTTTCAACACCTCTCAAGTTTGTAGCGTAAGTAGCATGACATGAAGCTAAAACAAAGCAAAGGGGCACAATATTTCACCCTTCTCAAACTGCGCCAACAGCACTTGCTGTGTGCTGCTTGTAACACTTTTGCGTTCCCCTCGAACGCTGTGTTCTCAGAGCCTACATAATTTGCAGTAAGTTATGCTCAGCTTTATGTTGTAGACATAGTTTTGTTGTTGGTATTGTATGGTAATCGCCGAAAAATGGGAAACAGCTACAATTTGTTGTCGACAACGTTAAGCCCAGAGGTCAAGCCTTGGAATCAAACAGTTCTTTGCTGCTGGCTGGCATTCGGTGTGAAGTGGTGTTATTGAGCCTGCTCGAGGAGATTGGCAATTTGGCTCATCTGCATTTCACTCGCCGCATTTATCATTGTATTTTTCTGTTGTTGCTGTTATTTCGTTTTCTTTGTAAGGAAATATGAACCTGCTTGTCTGCTGCCGTTGTTACTTGTTTGTCACTGACCTTTTCCTCTTAAGTCGAGCTTTTTGTCAAGGCTCAGGCGACACTTTCTCGTTGACAGTTGAGACATTTGCTTCTGCGACTTCGTAAGTAATGGCACGCGCTGGGCGATAAACAAATGTGTACAAAGTGAGGGTGTCTTAAATTCAGAATGGAGAGTTTGAGATACAATGTGGCAGAAAGAGAGAGGAGACGCATTATATATAGTCAGTTTTGCATTACACAAGAATACCTCAACTGATAATTGAAGAAAAGTTGGTGCTTATGTTGCCTCCGGCTATTTTACCAAGCTTCGCTTCTCATTTGGGAAGAGTTTTGGTGTTTTTTGATTTGATGAAGGAAGCTTCAGTATATTTTCATATGTCTCTGCACCTTTACATAGTTGTAGACCAATACGTCTCGAGACAGTTGCAGACTGTTAATATAATATACTTGAAAAGAGTACTCATGAATAAATCAGCAGTCTTTGGGAGAGATATTCCCTTTTGGATAAAACTCGATGTACTTTCAATTCAGAAGTACTTAGCACGCTCTTTCCTAATATTATAAGATACACAAATCATTTGTTAAATAGATGATGTCCAAGAACCAAGGCAAACACATGCAGATTATATCCTTCAAGGTTAGCATTTCCAACTGCAGTTATGAATATCCGAAAGATAAATAAAACCATGATTAATTAACAAAGATCTTAAAGCTTGTAGAGCTCATCATATGGTGAAGCAGAGGGAAGGAGAATCTCAATTAAGCATCTATTCGGAAATATCGAATAGTGTTGTCTATTTTAACAAAACCAAAATCAATTCGCTGAATTTTCAACTACTTTTAGGAGCGTATAAGGCGGTATAGAGATAATTTCAGTAGAAGCTTGAGTCACTCTTGCAGATCCCATATCTCGTCGGACAGTCCTCCATTTTACAGACCTTCAGAAAATATATATTTTAAACGGGTTAAGAATTAAAAGCAAGTACCTCTATACAATTGAAAAATAAACCACAATTCCTCCAAGAATTTCGTTTTTCTCTTGTAGGTTAAGTACGTATCGGGTCACCCATATTACTCTTGGTATCGCTCTTGAGATTTCTATAGTGATAACTGATCTTCACACCTTCGCAAAGAAAATTGTATTAATTCCACTCGTCTAATTCGTTACGAACGTTCTGAGAATTTGTGACTCCGTTATGTGCTTTTTGGGACTCGCAAAGATTCGCATCACGGGAAGACTAGTGCAAGTCCGAGTTATTCAATACTTATATAAAATATAAAAAATAGCACATTCCGTAACTGTATTTAAAGAACGGTACTATGAATATTTATACTTATGGTAACAATTTCTCTTTAATTTGAGTGCCACTAACACACAATTAGAAAGTAAGATAATGGAGCTACTAAAATCAATTAATGAAAGTTAAAAAAAAAAAATATATTTCTAATAGATTATACTTAAAGGAGTTTAAATATTCACCTAATCGGCATATTTCTTCAAATTTAATTATCAAAAGCTGCGTCGACACATTGAAGCTGTAAGCGTATGCCACTTAAACGAAGAAAGCTTAGAATTAACTGAAAACAAGTAAGGAAAGGCTAAGTTCGGGTGTAACCGAACATTTTATACTCTCGCAATTTATTTATTTAACTTTATTTATATTATATAATACACAATTTGACCCACATATTCGTCATATATATTGTATAAAGTCCATTGAAAGTTGGAAACCCTAATATTAGGTTAGAAGCACCGAGGTCCTCATGTTCGATACATGGGGCCTCGAAAACCTATGGTCCGATTTCGGCGATTTTAAGAATGGGGCTTCCACACTATAAAGGTAGTATTTGTGCAAAGTTCTGCATCGATATCTTCACTAGTGCTTCCTTTATATATTGTAAAGTTAACGATTCAGATCGTCTTCAAAGTTCTGGTATATAGGAAATTGGCGTGGTTGAGAAGCGATTTGGCCTATTTTCACAACATATCATTGGGATGTAAGAAAACTATTACAAACCAAGTTTCATTGAAATTGGTCGAGTAGTTCCTGAGATATGGTTTTTGACCCATAAGTGGGCGATGCCACGCCCATTTTCCATTTTGTAAAAAAATCTGAGTGCAGCTTCTATTTTCTGCCATTTCTTATGTGAAGTGTAGTGTTTCTGGCGTTTTTCGTTACTGAGTTAACTCACTTTAGTAAGTCTCAACCTAACCTTTGTATTGGAGGTGGGCGTGGTTATTATCCGATTTCAACTATTTTCATGGTGTGTGGTGGGGTACGTAAGAGAACTGACTGCAGAAAGTTTGGTTTATATAGCTTTATTGGTTTGCGAGTTCAAATAACCGATCTGGGGGCGAGGCCACGCCCACTTTCCCAAAAAAATTATATCTAAATATGCCTTCCTAGTGCGATCCTCTATTCCAAATTTTACTTTTATAACTTTATTTATGGCTTAGTTATGGCCCTTTATGTGTTTTCGGTTTTCGCCATTTTGTGGGCGTGGCAGTGGTCCGATTTTTCCCATTTTCGAAAGCAACACTCTCACAGTCCCAAGAAACGTGTGTTTCAAGTTTCATCAAGATATCTCAATTTTTACTCAAGTTATCCGTTGCACGGACGAACAGGCAGACAGACATTCGGATTTTGACTCGTCTCGTCACCCTCATCATTTTGATATACATAACCCTATATCTAACTCGTTTAGTTTTATGACTTACAAACAACCGTTATGTGAACAAAACTATAATACTCTCTTAGCAACTTTTGTTGCGAGAGTATAAAAATATACAAAAAAACATAAAAAAATATTTGACACACATCCTCAGGTGAAATGGATCCTCCGGCTGCAAACACTCAACGGCTGGCTTTTGAACAAAAATTCAAAACTCCTAAGTGGCAATAAGCGAGCAAACAAAAAAGTGGCAAGCGGCAAGCAGTTAATACATATGTGGCATGCTACTTTTAACACTTTTGGTAGCACCTGTGTTGTTGTTGCATACGCTGATGTTTGGCGCAGTCGAGATATAGAAAATTATATGTTAGCCTTACGCTCATTAGAAACCTCAAGGGTTTCAGCAGCGGCGCTTTGTTTTTGAAATGCAATCTCTTGACCAAAGATACAACCACAAACAGATTTTCCTTTGGTATGCCAGCGCTTGTAGGTGTTTGCTGTGTTCTGTGTACATATAATTGATGAGCTTTTAGCGTCTAAAACAGGAAACAAAGCATAATAATTAAATGAAGTGAAAATATAACAACGTTTTATATGGTTTCTGGGATGGCACCCAGAGCGAGCGGCTCGCCGTTGGAAAGAGAAAAGTCGAAAATTATGTAGGTTGTTAGTAAAACAACACAAGCAACAAATGGCAGGTACAAGTAGTACACACGAAAAAGGTGTTAAACACGAAAATCGTTTGCGTCGTCAATATCATCAAACATTGAAAGAATCAAGCGTCAAAAAGTGAAATAAATAAATCACATTTCATGGCTGACCGAGCCCTTTTAGTGCCGAAAATGAAAGGGTTTCACGTCTGCTTACATTTTTTTACCGTACAATTTCTCTCTCGCACACTGCATACCTTTTAACCACTGAGCACATTTAACGGAATGATTAATCATTTGGCAGGTGGCAATAGCGCACCGTAGGCGCGTTAAAACGGTACTTGAGTGTTAACTGAAAACAATAGTGAATAGTGTATAAATAAAGGCATTGAATGATTGGTACAGGAATGCATTTTTTTTTTTTTGGTTTTAAAATGTTTTAGTTAATTAAAAATCGTAAGATAAGAAGAGTTTTGAGGAGAGCTGAGATGAACAGAATAATCAAGATTAAATAGTTTATATGGGTTGATATTTTCAAAATCCCCCTATTTGATATTGGAATATAGGTCTCCTATAATACTAAAAAATCTGATCGTATACTACATTTATTGTCAGATCAAAAATCATACTTGATTAGTTAAACAAGAAAACTAAGAAACACCTTCGATGATTACTGTGACCTCAAGAGTTTTTAAAGTCACTCATTTAGACAATGGCTGATAACCGAGTTGATCCCAAAATATTTTGGCCGTTCCGAAAATCTCGGCCGAGTTTCGCTATCCCTTATGGTTAGGTAACCATCATGTACAAAAACACTGTCATTACATAGCACTCTCTAAAATAATTTTCGGTTTGTGCCAATACCCATTCCAGCGACCACTTTGAACTCCTTAACAGACGTTACCACTTTCATGTATTTGTTGCATGCAACATGGAATCAAAGGCGTGGCGTTTCAAAGTATTTCATTGCATGTGCCTTTACCATCCCGCAGAAACCAGTTAATTTGTTTGACTCTTGTATTGGTAATGAGCCATAAACGATGGTGTGGCAAGTTTAGCGGTGAAATGAAATGTTTAGTTAGGTGATTGTTTAAATTGCTACAAGGTGTATGAAAAGGAAGTGATTAGTTTAGGAGTTGAATTATTGGAATGTTGGCTAACAAGCTGCTTTTAGAGAACTTTAAAGTAGTTTCAGCTGCTCGAAGTAATTACTGGATATATGTATCATTTATGAATCTGCAACATATAATATATGAGGAGCATTAGGTACCTAATGTTTTTATAAGAAAAAAAAATCAAGAAATAATTTAAGGCTAGAAAAGTAACCTTATTATCGACTTAGAAATATTAATTTCGCTACTAAGGATTTCATTATTCAACGTAGTTATGGAAATCCATAAGATCTATTTGTTAAAAATAGTCAAGAGAATCGGAAGATGAACAAGCTTTTTGTATAATCTGAGTTATAGCTTTCAAGAAAATGCATGAATTTAACTTAAATTCTAAAATTTAAGTACCGCAACCAACTTAAGCAATATTTGTCAATCCTGCGCTCTTTAAATTCTCAAAAAAGGCTTCAACTTCCATAAATTCCCTGTCTCATGCAACCTTGTGCTGCATTAATTTAATTTTATATGAACTTTGAACTTTCCTGTGAGTATCGATAATATTTTTTTTAAAAACTGCGCAATCGTAGACGCAGCCAGCGGCCAAGCAGTTTGCCTCACAAACGCCTCAATTTCATCAATACCACACCCTCTTTCTCCGATTACCTTATCCACCCGCTTGGCTAAGCTGCCACAGCCACAATCGACTGATCTTCTTCACCAGCTCACAGCATAGCTTCGACCAGCTTCACAGCCAACGGAAGTGTTCATGGGCAACTAGTCGTACGGTGCCAGCCAGCGGTGTATCCCTGTTATTAATTGTCATAAATCTTGATAAAGTAATAAGCTGTCATTAGTGTTGCCCTCAATAAATATTCGTAAATGTGTGGCAAGCAAAGTCGCGCATACGTTGAACGCTTGTATTTCGGTAATTAAATTTGGAAAGAGTTTAAAGGTACAGCTGATTTTTGTTGTATTTTTTTTCTTTCTTTTCTTTTTTGTTTGTTGAGAAATTTCAAATGCGATTTCTCTATAAAATTATGAAGGCTTGTGCGAGATTAGAAACAGCTGATAACCTGTCATTAAATCACAATTTTTTATGGTGGTTAAATAAAGCTTCGCATGAATATTTGATATGTTTGGGAATATTAAATTATCTGAAATAAGTGAACCCTATTTGTATGGAAATATTTAATAATTAAAGACTGCTGGGAAAGAGCCCTGCTGCTAAATTTATTAGTTGTCAAAAGAAGATCAAGTTTTTAGATGACTGATTTTCGAGTGAGACACATTTTGATAGCAGAATGAATAAAGAACCGTTAACTTAGAATATCGGAAGATCAGCAAAAAATTTTCTGAAAATAATACAGTAAAATCTGATCCGCATTTCCAATATCCCTCAACAGTTTCTAAAGTTAGAAAGTCGGGTCCGTTCCCCGACGGTCTTGTGAGCTCGGTTCCTCAACGCCCGCATTTCCATTAACTCGATGAGCAATGAATTATAGTTGCTCCAGTATATTGTCTATGTCTGGCTTTTATTACATAGTTCTAACTATCTTCAGATTGATCCATTCTGTTTCTAACTTTTTCTGACAGAGTTACGGAATGTCGCCCTTTATTTTTGTGTCCTTTGAGCCATTCAGTTTTAAATTTTCCTTTTGTACTAGATGATCTCATGTGATATTAAGTTGTCTGAAGTATTGTTGAAAGTCTCAATATCGAAATAAGTTGTCTTATCCACACTATAAGAAACTATTTATCACAGCGCCAATGTTACATTTGAGAAGTTCCGATTTGAGATATTGCTGGGGATATTACTCATGGAAGAGGTTTTTTTTTATGTCAATCGAAGTTTCATAAAATGCTGCTTGAAATCCCGACTTCGGAATCGCTTATGTGATTGAGACTTCAACCTACAAACTTATTCCTTAATCTTTACAGATCTCTTTCGGGATATGATCCCTAGCGAAGTAGTGTATATATTGCTCAAATTACACAGTGTTGTTTTTACGAAAAGTTGAAATATTTTTTAATAGACCGGATATATGTATTTTGGTCGGTCACTTGAAACATTCGTGCCATCGCCGTTCTCTCTTTTTCGTGAATATCGGTTCTGTGACTTTCGGTAATAAAATAAAGACTTGAATTGGACTTGGAAATTGTAGACAATTAAACCAAGGAAGGCAGGGTGAGGTGCCCAAAAATTATGAAAAATATCCTTGAGTTGATCAAACATAATCGAACTTTTGTGAGTACTACATCTAATTCGATTCTGTATAAGAAAACATTGCAGCGAATGCAAAAATAACTAGCATCGTGTTATAAAATCACCTGCTGTTGCAGTAATTGCACGAAAATCCCGATAAAATTTACACCGCTGTCTGCAAGAAGACATCTATCACCTGTCCTTGCAATACAATGCTTGCAATTTCAGGTTTTATTTTTTTTTTATCTGCTCTATTCGCCAATTCGCATACCGCTTGTGGCATATCAAGATTTTCAATTTTTCATAAATCTCCAACATTTCGTTTCTTTATGTTTCTTTTGTGTTGGTGCACGCACCCCAACGCCAATTTTGACCTGCTGCCAGATTCCTATTGTCTATCTTTTTATCTCCAAACAAACTATGTACTCGCTATATGTATGTATATCTAAATACATATGTATTTGCCATGTGCGCTGTCTTCTATTTCACTTTTGCTGAATTTTTCCAATTACCTACCGGTATTTTTTTTTTTTGCTGTTGCTATATATTTGTTTTGTTTTGAAAGTAGGCAGGAGCGACGGCAGGCCATGACCGACACGTCTGAGAGGATTAAGATTTTTTCTACTTCTATCTATCTCTATGCTGAATATGCGCTTGCGTGAGGATAACGTTGGATCTTTGTGCGTTTGGACAGGTGGCATGCAGCCCAAATTGAGTTGTAGCATTTTTTTGCATATTCTTCAGCAGTTCTGTCTATGATTTGTCGGCTAATCGATACGTAGGTACATCGACTTTATTGATGCATGATGATGGTCAGCATAAGTGCCTTTGGAGCACGTGTACGGCACGGGATTATTTGTGGAGAATATCACATATGAATATGACTCGCACTCGTGCGCGTCTTCTTTTCAGTAGTTCTATTTGTATGTAAGGGTATTTTTGCTTTTGATTTTTACACGCACGATGCGCAGTTTCAGGGGATTTGAGACCTCAAAAACTGGGTTCGAAGGTAACTTATCCACTGATAATAGTATTTGGGACTGTTTGTTTTTGTTTTAGCAATGGAAAGATTTAATTTAGTTCTTTTAGGAAACCTATTTCGGTCCTCAAAGACCTCCTATTTGGGCCAAATCGATTTTCTGGACCCGCTTTCTAATTATTTGATTTTCAGAAAAAATGGCAGTGGTTTGGTGATGAGAAATGAACTCTCCAATATGAAGGGGAAACAATGTTATCCTGTAGGACGTTACAGACAGTGCTGAAAAAATAAACTCAAAATATGATTTTCGAAGAGCCCATGAGTTCTAAAACTAGTATAATTCCAACTTTCAGTAAGTGTGTTAAAATGTTCTTCCAAAGATCAATGCCCTGTATTTTGTGTTTATTCATCTTCCTTCATCCTTATATACGAGTACTTCCCATATGTACTGCTGTTTCCTCAAGTACTTGTACCATTTACTTCCTTCGACTTGTGTTAGGCTCTTCTTCTTTACGACTACTACCATTCTTTGCTCAAAACACATACATACATACATACAAATATACTCCAACTGCTTGCACCGATTCGAATTTCAGCAGATTTTTGTCGAAACAAAAGAGTTTCACATGTGCCAGGTGTCTTGATTTCTTGATTCGGAACAAAAGTCTTGGCTGACAAATACTCACACATACTATTCCTATACACATTCACATATTCATATATATGTAGGCAACAAGCTCACAGACATGAATGAAAAGAGCACCGTGACAATGCGTTGAATGCCAGGATATAATGTGTGCAGGCACAGGACAATGTCAATAGGATCTTCAGCGCGCACTAAACGGAGGAAGAGCAGCGGTAGGCAAGTAGAGAGAAGAGTACAACGAAGACAATGTGTGTTGGAAATGATGGATTGCGTGTTTCTTTTTATAGAAGAGTAGGAAACGTGCGCATAAGTGGCTTTGAGAATTCATATCGTTACTCAAGTGATATTACATGGCAGCAGCTTCATAAGTTAGGACTTTTATTAAAAATAAAATTTTCGTCATTTTTCCAATCGTTTGCTTCAAATGTTATGAACAGTCATAGAAAGTATCGTATATTTGCCTCGAAAATACTATTGACTATCAATGTCCATGGTTCGAATTTCGAAATTTCAAAAACTAATATTGAAATCCTGATATTATTTCGGTACTACTCCACCAAATGCTGAGTCATAGTTATTCTCTCTGGCTATGCTTTAATAATCATTACTTCCTGTATCTCCCACTGGTGCAAATGGCCTCCTGGGTATATAATAGTTTCACCTAATGTCTCTGGCTTTAACCTCGAATTGCTTCCCATGTCTGAATCACTATTTTCCGGTATTTCGAACTTAGTTAGAAGTGCGCGGATCTACTAAGGAGGTTTTATAGGGATAATGGATTTTTATATATCAGTCACCACATCAGATCTTGGACAAATATCTTCCAAAAAAGGCATGGAGTAAAATGAGAGCTACAGCGTCGGAGAACTCCATGCAGTAATCTCTTTCCCATATTTACCTTTGTAGTTTATTGTTCTCAAATTATCCAACCTCTTCTTTGGGATCAGCAGATCGTATGCTTCATATACTGTCGTGTAATCTGCCAATATGTGTCAAGGTATTGAACCCATTTGAGATTTGCCATGAATCTACTTATGTCAGATATGTACGTATATTTTAGACAGCTAACCTATGTTTTGAACAAGAAGGTGCCCTTAGCAGATATTACGGTGTGTCGAGGACTACCTTGGCCAGCAACCTCTTCAAATTTATATTGAAATTCTAAAATAGAGAAATCCAAATTTTTTCAGAAAATTTCCGACCACTTGGACAGGGTACCCTCTGGTTAAATTTCAAAACATTGTAGCCTAACCCAATCTTGTACATAAAAACAAGTGAATTCCACGACGACAGTTCAAAACATAGAACCTGCAAAACTTTAATCTACGAACCGAAAGTTTTATTAGAATGCTCGAACAAGTTCTTTACACTTTTTATTAGCAATCGTTTGCTATTTGCCATACAAGAGCATGGTTGACCACAAGTATTGTATGTATGTCTTGCATTAATATTGTTGTAGACATTACCTTGTTGGCTTTCTTCATCGGCACGATTATTATGAAATTGCGTCAACTTGTTGGCCCGTTTCGTTTATTATACAGCTATGAGTACAGAGGCTTACATATGTACGCCGTTGTTTGCAATAAAATATGAAGAAGTAAAAATGTAAGCGTAAACTTTTATTGATGACCTTTGAAAATGACCCGAAAAATGTTGAAAACATAAATGCTTTAAGGAATAAATACATATTTATATATGCGCTGTAAAGAAATGAAATAAAAAGCTCAAAAAGAGCGCTTGTAGTAAGCAAAGGCATGTTGCAAGCGACTTTTCACAGTTCAGGCGCAACAGTTGACACTTGATGATAAGTGGGCTGCTTGTCAATGGTTGCTCGGTTGACTGCAGAGCTGTGTCTGTTGACTGATTTACCAAGTGAAAGACCCGCTGACAGCCTTACGCTTCTTTGGCGCAAGCGTTTAACATTTTTTGAGTTGACTGAATTTGGTTGAACGGCCGCTGGGTCGGTACGTCGGTCCGTCGGTTGGTCGGTAGGTTGCTGGTTCACTTTTTGGGCCTTTATATTAGCCAAGCGGTACATACTAATATAAGCAACACAGTAATGGAGCAATAAAAGCTCGACCGCAACTCTTTTTATTCACAAAAACTTGTACTATTTATGCGCGCCTCAGTCGCGCCAGCATGAAACCTGTCGAGCGACAGGCCGAAAATGTCTTTTGTTTTTTAGCCAGAATGAAGTCACATTTAATGTCAAATAAGAGTCGACTTACCACAGTCGAATGCGTTGGTAAAAGTTCGGGGCAAGTTGCAAAAAGATATTAAACAAAAAACTGTGGAGTAAGGTAGTTTTAATTACGGGCGGTAACGGAGTTTGTAATAATCGTAGATCTTTGGAGGAAGAAGACTTATATATTTTATGAGATCTTAGCCGTTTTGGATACGTCATTTCTCTACTCGCTATCTTATGAGAGGAAGAATAAAGTTTTAGATTTGAATTCGACACAAGAGAGTTTGCGTTTACCTCTTAAATGTGATTCCGTCAGTCTGTTGGGATAGCTAGTTCAGTTTGTTCGATTCACTACTCTCTAGCGCTTAGCGACTCGAATTCAGCTATTTGGAGAAATTTTAGTTTCAAATAAAAAATGAATGAAAAATGAATCTCTTTGGAAGTGGGCGTGGTTATAATGTAATGTGGACCTCTATTGAAAGAATCTTATAATTCTCAGAAAAAATTATGCAGGCATATATGTATGTACACCTATTTTTTTGTAAACAACCGTTAAATGCACGAAGTTAAAATTTACTAACTGGAAATCGTTCATGGGTATAATGAAATTAATAAAAATCACCATATGCTTCTTGGCTGTAGCCATGCCTGACATTAAGCTCGTGCCACTCAGCGGCTGACTGCCGCGTGCGATTGCACAAACTGACAATAACTGTAGACGAGCTAGTTAGCCGATTGGCTTAGCATAAGTACGCTTTTTGAGCGCGCGGCATGTTGCAACTTTGTATGGCGGCAGTACATAACATGAACTTCGTTGGCTGGTTGATTGTAGCGGCACACACAGGTTCATGCCACTCAACATGTTCACTTTTTTATGAAATTAAAATTTCATGCTATGACATATAAAATAATAAAAGTATGAGCTTTAAAAAAATTATAATGTAAATAATAAAGAGAGAAGCGTCGCTTATATAAATGGCATTAAAACTAAAACTATTTCAAAAAACTATCAAAAATCTTTATTTTTTCATATTTTCCATTTTTGTATTTTGTTTATTTGTCATTTTCCGCTTTTTCTGTCACAATCTGCCACTTTGCTGCTGACTTTTTGCCGCCCACTGCCATTCTGCCTTTACAAAGCGTGTGTTCATGCCACAGCTTTGCATTTGCTGATGCTTCCTGATATAGCTGCTGCTGGTGAAGGTGGCAGGTGGTGGCCTCTACGCTGCGGGTTGTCCGTATCCAGTGTGCCAATTTCGTGTACCAAATTTCCATAACATAAATATATTTATATATGTATATACACTATATACATTTAGTCTGTGTGCTTATGTAGATTTCTTTAGCTTGTTCCATTCGTAACTGACCTTGATTCCAATTACAAAATTCCACAAATTTCTCCATTAATATTAAAATTGCAATATCGATTTTATAGCGCAGATTGATTATTATTGCGGTTTTTTTCGAGACTAGCTTCTTCTTCTGTTAGCCATATGTTTCCAGGGAGACGACAAACTAGAGTTCACTACTGTAGTCATTTTCTTGTTTGTTCTCATCAGTTTTGCTTTCCTCCTCCGATTCCAAGGTCTGTCTGAAATATCTGCCCTTTGATAGCCATGAAATGATCAGCCTTGGAGGAACTTAATAACACCGAAGATATTTTATAAGCAAGAAGAGAAATCCATAATCTCAAAGTCCTCTAGTTTAAGTTCTAGTTTAACTCCTATGTTCCTTTACCGAGGACCGAGAGAGTAAAGAAATAACCAACTAAGCAGCTGACCTTTCTACACTTTTATACTTCTTTAAAAATCTAGCTCTTCTCAATAAATAGAATACGAGTCTTGTATTCTGGAATACTAGTATGCACTCTCTATATTATATGTCGAAAACTACATAAGAACTATAGAAATTGCAAGAGTTTCTTAACCACAGGTGGCCAACTCATAATATAATACATATAGACATTGTCCAGATGTTTAGCCGGAGTTCTACAGTTGGTCAGATGTTCTAATTCTAATGCACCCAGATTACCACCTACTCTCACCTACACTACACAAGAAGACACCTGCTTAAGCCATTCAATATACTCACCAATGCAAATTTGAAACATATTAACTCCTGTTTTTGCTGTTGTTGTCATTGCAGTTACAGCTATGTTAGTGCGAGCAATTTATTCCAAACTGTTCTTTATTGTTCTCTGCAGTTGCAGGGAATCTCCTTAGCATCAAATGCAGACTTCTAGACACATCGTCGCCGAAACGCTGTGTGAGGCGTAAATATGCAAACCTACAGTGAAGGCGTGAAATTCTTGAACAATAGCAATTGCTTTTGAATGAGCCAAAGAAAGCGGTAGAATAAGTTGAAACAATTGCAGGCAGTCGGCTGGACAAAATGCGCTGAAGGGCCATGAGACAAATGATTTGCGAAAACAAGTGCCTGCAGTCTTGCGACTAGTTGTGTGCTAAAAGAATGTAGGATGAAAGAAGTGTTGTGCTAAAAAAGAAATAATCTTCGGTTTACCTAAAAAATTGCTTGGATTTATTAAGTGAAATCTTTAAAACTATATACATATAGCTATACATATAGTTATATGACTATATATATATCCTCTCTACCGAATATAATTTTTTATAGCTTTAACGGTGACTTAGATATATGTAGTATATACAGCACAAAATTATTTTGTGAGTGTGGCACTTATCCATTCCCATTTTCTCATTTTTGCTGATTTCATCTCGTCAAAACTATTTTATTCTGAGCAACATGTTGCGAGGTTATAAAAAATAGTTTGAAATGCGGAACAGCACCTCGCTTATCCCTTTGCTTAAGCAAAAAAATCCACGACCTATCCGACAGTCTCTTCCTTATCAGTTTTGAGGTCAGAGAGTAAGCAAGCAATAACTCATGACTGACCCCTCGTCTCGAAAAAAAAAACACAAATAAACATGTGTATCTGTCAGTGGCGACATAATGACACAAATTTCAAAGTTAAACAAGATAAAAATTTGGAAAACACATTTTGGAAATCCTTAAACAAATTATTAAAAAAAAAACATGAAAAAATAGAAGATCGGCGTTGTCCAATAAAATCATTTTCTCAAATCAATTACTTGCTTATGTTTATGTGCATAGACTCTTGTATTTACATACAGACATATATTTTTGCTTTGTTAACGATAACGTGTGCGACATTTCTGACACGGCACCTGAACTACTCCGCATACATCTACGATCTAAGAAATGTAAATAAATAACACATCCATACATGCTTACCATATAACCATATAGACACGTTTTATACTTTTCTTCACTTTTTTTCTCCACTAAAATACACATTTCTATTGCAATATTTGTTTTTGTCTCCCGATTGTTGTTGTTTGCATTTGAAATGTCCAGCACATGTTTGCATGTCTAAACAATTTCACTTCGTATCTAACACTTTGTTATGCGTAAATATTTGAACTTTTTCCACGCAAACAAGCGTGTGATGAGTGTGAGACTGTTTGTTATTGTTGTTGTTGGCATGTGCACTTGCAACATACGTCGGAGCATGTCTGTGTATGTGTATGACATAGAAATATTTGCACAGATTTGTTACGAAGATAACTCAGTCGACATCGCTAATCTAGGGTTATCTGCTATGGATACCTCGTATAGGCAGGTGAAAACTTGTGAAATGAATTCGAAAATAAATAGTTTTGAATTTTTTTTTCGATAAATGTTAAGTAAATGATGGCGTTAGGTGTTTATGTGTATAGCTAGATAGATTATGGCTTCTTTTAAATTAAAAAAAAAAATGCAATAATCTAGTCACAGTAATGTTTGCTGTGGATCTTTATTAATATGAACTCTATTCGAATCATTACAATTCCTCATAAACTTAGTATAACTATTCATAAGATTGTCGTAATTCTTTCCTTCGAATCATGTTTTTACTGTCGACCTCTTTTGAAATACATATTTTCAAGATCTGAAAAAAATTACAGTTGGATCAGACGATCTCGAATGCTGATCGAAGAATTTTCTTTCTCTTTAGCCAGTTATAGTCGAATCGATGATAGCGCGCCACTCCTCTCTTTCCCTCGCAGTTCGGCGCCAGTTGGAGATCCCAAATGTAACCAGGTCTTTCTCCACCAGGTCCTTCCAACGGAATGGAGGCCTTCCCCTTCCTCGGCTTCCTCCGGTGGTTACTGCATCGAACACTTTCAGAGCTGGCGTGTTTTCGTCCATTCGGACAATATGACCTAGCCAGAGTAGCCGCTGTCTTTTTTTGTCTTAGTAAGTATTAAAAATCAATCCCAAAAGAGTTCTATATCTCTGCTTCTATTGCTCTAATGATAACACGAAGACTATTTACTCGCTCTTCACTTTCTTTCATAGACGGATCAGCTTTCCTATTTTTGTTGAGATAAAGAAAATATTAAACTCATTTTTGATATCTCGTACTGGAATATTTAATAAAATTATATACAATAAGACATTTAGAACTCCTCATCTGGTACCAACGAGATAGAAGACCGATCGTACCATATCACGCTGGGAGACCAGGATCTCACTCTTTAACAGACTTTACGATTCAGATGACTATATGAATCTTGTTCGGTTATTCAATTGCTTATCGAAACTTTGGAAGAATTCTTCTGATCCTACCAAATACATTGAATTCCTTTCCTTCCAAAGGATTGATGAACGAGGATTGCCATTAGCATAATATTTAAATTCTATGGATTATTATAATGAATCAATATGAATATTCTAGTTTCAAATAGAGACCTATCATCCACTTGCTTACTATTTCCCTATATAACCTGAAGTTGGCTGCGGTTCGCCTGCTTTGCCCAAGCACTTTTGCTTCAGTTGACTTCACAGTTTCTTCAAAATACGCTTTTATATTAATAACAACTATTATTTTATAATAATACTGTCACACTTCATACTCGTACTCTTCTTTGAAAGTATTCTTCGTTTTACTAAGGAATGCTCACTCATATCTGACACAGCAATTTCGACAGTTTCCTTCCAAAATCTTTGAAGCAAACAGTACTTTGCTTAAAACACCATTTATTTTTGCTTAGCAGACAACCCAAAGCACACCTGTCCAAAAGACTAAAACGACAATAGTTACACTTAAACAGATGTACTCTTAGCTCATTTGTCTCATGGTCCTTCACCGCATTTGTCCAGTCGACTGCCTGCAATTGTTTTAACTTATTCTACCGCTTTCTTTGGCTCATTCAAAAGCAATTGCTATTGTTTCGAAATTTCACGCCTACACCACAGGTTTTCGCATATTTTCACCTCACACCGGGCGACTGGGCGTCCATGCGTCTGGAAATTATGCACCTTATGCTAACGGTATTCCCTTCTACGCTTGTAAATAACAATCCTGAAGCGCTTAGGTGTTTCCTAATTGTATATAGTTTGCGTCGTCTTTACTGCTGTGACACAAGACAAGAGTTAATATGTTGCAAATATGCAGACATTGTTACCATCCATACAATGTGGGCAGGTAAGTGGACTCGGTAAAAGTATAGAATTAGAGCAGAGACAGCTGGGCAATGGCAAATAGTTACCAGCTGGTCAAAGAGATATATGGCCGAGACTGTACTGTATAATATATAGACTCTTATGGGTGCAATCTCATATGGAATCTTCCGTTTAATAGTTGAGATCGTAACGAATATTCGATAAAAGTTACTCGGAATCAAATTCTCTTATAATATAATTAATTCTACGCAGATCGATGCTTTGCTTGAGTGAGACTTTAAATATTTTTGAAGCAATTTGAAGAAGGCTTAGGCGCTTATTATATCGCATATCTGTCATTTTAATGAAAAATATCCATCTGCCGTAGTCATACATAAGATTTTGTAAACTCTAATATTTTACCTAAAAACCCGAAAATAATAAATATATTTGATAAACAGCCCAACTAATAACATTTATGAACCTCAATGATCCCCAAACAGTACAATAGTATTTAAAATATAAATCCAACTGAATGGCAGCTTAGCACATTTCAACGATTTATGACTTTATTAAACAAGAGCATAAATGCCAATAAATGTAGCAACGTTAACAAAGAGACCACATGGGCACTATAAAATGCTTACAGTGCCGCTTCGCAATTCAAAGTGATGCGCACGCGCAACGCGCACAGCAGCTTAAATAGCATTTACGTGTTGAACTAATAAAATTAAACACCTTAGATGTGGAGAGTATGCTACATACACACGTACTATATAAGCGATAAAGCAGTACAACGAAAGAAATTAATCTTAAATAGACAAGGCGAGGGCAATAAAATGGAACGACAGCAGTTATAGGTAGCCACCGAGGCAACAACAACTGCCGCTACAAGCGCAACTGTTTAGCGTTTAAACGTACCTGTATGCATTTAACGCCGAACAATATAAGACATTTAATTTTTATATTTCTTGTTAAAAGTAATTCATACAAAGTGAGAAATCAACGGCATGGCATACACACATAGACACATGTATATAAACATTTGTATATGAATATGTTGCATGCCTACAAAGCCACCGTGTATTTTCATTTTGTTGCCACTATGCAAGCGCATATTTTGTCAGGTGTCATAAAATGGGAATTTATTGCGCATGCGCAACAACAACACACTCAGTGTACGCATCCCGTGAGTTTCAAGCGCGCTTTTGTTGCTGCAACAATGTTGCTGTTGCTCTAGTTCAAAAGTGCGTATGTGCGTCGAGCCAGTTCTTATTGTTGTTGTCACCGAAATGGTTTTTAGTAGTAGTTTTCAACTGTGCTGCAGCTTTGTTTTGTTGTCGAGCGTAATAAATCAGGCGTTGCGCATAAACATGCGTGCCTCTGTATGCATGTACTATGTGCCCTTATATGTATCAGTGGCACGTTGACAGTGGTTTAAATGGAAGTCGCTGTTACAATTGTCGAAATGAGTTAGTTTAAAGGCAAACACAAAGCGTCTTTGGTGTATAGCGCTCACATAACAAGAAACGATTGGGCGGCTGGTGCGCATGCGCGTGCTTAATACGTTTAATTACGGCGCATACACACTGATACTAATGTAGGTTCCAACTGAGGCGCGTAAGTGGCTTGTAGTAAGGCGTGTTTAAAGTAGATGGAGTATGGCAGATGTGTTGGATATTACTTATATACATAAATTCGTCTATATGTATATCATAGGGAATTTAGTCCATCTAGTATGGCTTCTAAGGCTTCCAAAACATCAAAGGAGCAGCAGTGTCAGAAAATTTGAATGCTGAGTATTGCCGCCGGAATGAGAAAAAAATTGCTAAAATGTCTTCAAATTCAGTAAAATTCTATTTCATACATTTGACAACACTGGCTAACTGGTTAAACCCATAGTCACTCACATATCTAACTAAATGCATTTCTAATTGTCAAAAAGACAATGTGAGTCGACAAACCCACCGCTGGCACAAACAGTCAGAGTAACAAAAAACACTGCTTAACCAAGCCCGCCTTCATTGTTTCCTTTATTAGTAGGGACATAACAATTTTCTTTACAACCTCGTGTATCTGCCCGTCTTACCTAAGTGGGATTCCTTGTTGTCTGGTACTCCTGCTGTGCTGTGATGTGCATATTATTTGGTTTCCAGATTGCCAGAATGCCAGTCATTCAGTCAGCCACAATTGTCAATTCCAAGAATTGGCAGTCACACATATTTACTTCATTTACTTTGCGCTGTTGCATTCGCTGAGCGAGTTACTAGCCTAGATTTAGCGCTTGTAGTCTTGTAGACATGAGTGCGCCGCCAGACTGTCTGGCTTGTTTTAATGCGACTGTCTTATGGCATAACTGGGCCAGATGCTGTGTGTACTTGGTAAATATGTGTGTCTATATGTTTTTGTATAAGTATAGATCTTGTTGTTTGAAATTGTGTAAGGCGGCGTGATACACGAATTAGTATTCACAGCGTCTGAATGGGTTTCGACGCGTCCTTAAAACACTCGGCTTAAAGACAACAAACAAAACATTGAACTTGAAATGAATGTTCGAGAATTAGCAACAAATCTTAGTAAAATAGGATATATGCATTTATATATATAAAATATAGACTATATATTATCTATAATGTTTCTTATAGTAACTGAGATCTTTAATTCTCATTTGAGGCCTCTTGAAAATTTCAGAATAGTTCTATCGAGACATGTTTTTGAGGTCATAAATATGTATTTAAAGAACCCGATGTACCAAAAATAACCTGTCTAGTGTTCCCTGTTTCCTAAACAAGGAGTACTAACGAATGATATATTTGTTCCACATCAAGTTTTACAAGATAGGTTAGGTTACGTTAGAATTTCCTTCCAGTTACGAGAACAAATTTTATTTTTTAAAAAACATTGTGGCTTGGCAAATGTATCATATTAAAAATCAATCCCAAATGAGTTCCATGTTTCCAAGAGACATCCTATGATCCTCTGCTGTCGTTTTAATGGTAGCACGAAAATATTTTCATTAATCGCTTTTCACTTTCTTTCATATGTAGTTAGATCAGCTCTCCTACTTTTATGACGGGAAGAAAGTATTAAACTCATTTTTTATATCTCGATCCGGAAAATATAATAAAATTATAAAAGACATTTACTACTTTCCATCTGGTACCATCGAGACAAAAGACAGGACCTTAGCACGCCTCAGGAGATTAGAATATCACTCTTTAACAGACGTTACGATTTTGATGACTATGGAAATCATGGTCGGTTATTCAATTGCTTTTCGAAACTTTAGAAGGAATCTTCTGATCCCAACAAAAGCATAGAATTCATTTCCTTCCATTGAATTATTGTAATGAATCAAAATGAATATCCTAGCTTTTAATTGGGACCTATCATTCACCTGCTTACTGTTTCCCTATATAACCTGAAGTTGGATGCGGTTCGCCTGCTATGCTCACACACTATTGCCGCTCTCAGTAGACTTGACTCTTCCGTCAAAATACGCTTTTATATTAATAATAACTATTATTTTATAATAATACTGCCACACTTCATACTCGTACTCTTCTTCGGAAGTAATCTTCATCTTACTAAAGAATACTCACTCATATCTGACACAACAATTTCGACAGTGTCTTTCCAAAATCTTAAAAACAAAACTCATTTGCTAAAAGCACCATTTATTTTCCTTAGCAGACAACCCAAAGCACACCTGTCCAAAAGACTAAAACGATGTCGAGGTGTTCCTCATATTCCTGGCGACCCTCTACACTGCTGTCCTGCTGCCCAAGACATTTTTAGCCGATATTCGAAACGAGGTTACCGCCTTGATTCCTGCTTGGCCGTCTACATAAGCGTTTTTAGATTATTGGGATTGTGCGTTGGAGGCACAGCCAGCATTCGTCCCGCCGATTTCGCAGCGCCGTTTTCGGCAACCCCGGTAAAAATATTAGATCTATTTCGCTATTCCTTCTCGCTATGTTTTTAGTCAGTACCAGCGAGGAAAAGAGGTTATGATAGATCGATTACTCGGGTACTACCTCTACAAGGTAGTACGCATCAGCTAAAATTTATAATAGATTTCAAGGGAATTTGGTTTTTGTTAAAATTTATATATTTATTTCTAAATATATCAGAAAGCTGGGTTTATAATTTTCATAAAATGGTCAAAAGTTAACTTAAGTTGATAACTTCGAGAGGGTTCAAATAGGTCTGATTTACCAAAGATATCTTAACATACACAAATATTGTCGTATGTTTTGATGAAAATCAATTTACAACTGAGCTTAGATTTGACCTAAATACTAGGAGCTCATCAATCAACGAATTTCTTAGTTTAATCCATGAAGGAGGTCAAATAAGGCTTACATTTATAGCACGAGCAATAAAATTATTGTTATGCAAATACAAAAGTGAAACATTCGAGGGATTAATCTTAAAGGGGGCGAACACAAAAATATTTCTAAAATTACAACAAAATGTTATAAAAAACTATTTCTTTAATACTCAAATCTTACATGACTCTTTTGCGCAATACGTAAAGTCTTCAGCCATAAATCATCGTTCATATTTTTGGTGAACACATCATTTAGCACCTGGATACATAAAGTTATTGCGACATAACAGCGATCACCGACACATTTAATCGAACTAAAGGCATACAAATATACATATTTTTTTTTATTATCTGTTCAGTTGGGTATATAGTAGACAAAGTGAATCAATTTTATTAATAACAACATGATGTGTGAAGTTATTTGCAGACACAATATGACATATTTATGTATTGGTTTGCGCTTAAGTTTGTGTTAATGTGTTATGAAGTCAGGCTTTGATTATAGCACCCACACCATAAACTGTCAGGAGATAAGACTTACGCTGGAATTGCTCACCCCAAACACTTTTACATATACATTTGTGGAGTGGCAACGCAATGACACAACGTACACGCGACACAAATGTAAACAAATTCAAGGACAGGTGCTTAAACTGTAAAATGTGGTGAACACTGAAAGCCACCTCAAGTGCTTGGAGAAGGCTTAGTGTTGTGTAGAGCAGTTCTCGGGGGTAGTAATCAGCATATCTCGCCTGTTGGTACTTAAATGAGGAATATGTCAGCGATTGTGATGAAATTTAAATATTTATTTAACCCATTGAGGGTTAGAATGACTTTGTTGGTATATAATACTCATGAAACAAATATTTGAGGTTAAAATTAGAATTAATGTCATTATCTCAGATCTTCTTTTAAAACATGTAATTAAAAGAGATAAAATTTTGTTTAGGTTCTATAGCTGCCTCTTGTTGTGGAGTTCTTTCTGAAGTCAGAAGACTTCTATAGTTGGCTCTCATTTATGACAATGGCTTTGGAACACATCACTAACCTTCTTAGGAATTTTAATTATAATCCCACTACTTCCACTGGTTGTCTACGGGTGGGAGGTCCAAGGTGGTTTAGACTTGGTAGGTAGTAGTGAGATCATTCTAAGTCGTATTTTGCTAAGCAAGTGAACAATTCGCAGTAAACCCCTCTCCAACTAGTGAAGGGAGTCCGAAGAGCTCATAACGTCCATTACGACTTGCCTAGGGTCCAGATGGGTCCTGAAGTTGCAACACTTTCTTAAAAAGTCCTGAAAATATTCCCTCGGTGGGTTAAGCTGATTGATACCTGCGCACATGCGCAATACCTGTAATTACAACAAAGCATGTGTGCTCTAGTTCATCAAATGTAACGAACATCTGCAGTTCGAAATACAGGCGTCTAGTCGATCAAATAAAAATTACAACAATAACAAAAAGAACGAATAATGCAAATAAAAAGCGCTTTGAAGTAATAAATAAAATAAATTTAAATAAACAACAAAGAACTTCTTCAATTGATTGTCTGGCGCATATTTCCGCTGGAAACACCTTTTATAAGACTACAGATAATTTTCTTTAATAATCATATTTTCATGCAAACACACAGACTTACAAGCATTTATTGGTACAGTATGGCACAAGCCAACAATTGTTCAACTTCAACTTGTTATCTAACAGCGACAGATCCATTGGCACGCGTTCCCCACCAACAGCAAAGCGACTGATTTGCGCACATTTACAAACATACATATGTATATCCAAATTCACGCTTAACTCACTCATTAAAGGAAATATATATGTATGTGTGTCTGTGTAGAAAAGTGTAACGAGCAGCTCTTGAAGTCGAACTTATGTGTGTTGTTTCTGCCCAAGGAAAAGGTGTTTCCACACAATTTTATTAGCACAGCTGCCACTTTTTGTTGTAGTTGTTGTTTTATATACAAGGCTTTGGGGAAGAAAATATAAAGAAATATGCAAAAGGCAGTTCATCAATAAGCAACAACAACCAACAACCACCACCAACAAAACTACAGCACAAAGTAGTAGGGCATGTAAATATTTCAACACGGCACGTAATGAAAAAAAAAAACTATAAAAAATATTAATAATAATAAGTCACAAGTTGAGCCTATCTTTGGATGAATTCGAACAAGTAAAGTCGCGCCAGGAAAGCGAAGTGCAGGAAGCACCTAACGCGAAGTAAGCAGGTTTGAGGCATATGGTACATATTCATGTATATATACAGTCAATTATGTATCTAGGGTTGTTTCTACAGGAAAATATATCTTATAGAGAGTATACATATATACTTAGACATATATAAGCTATAATTCTTCTGTTTTGAAGGCAACTCTTTGTTATCAAACAATTGCTTCATACACAAATACATTCAAATAATACATATATTCATACATAACTACTAATTACATATATGCCTAAAATATCAATATTTTCCATTTTATCCAATTTCGTTAGTTCAAATTCCAAATAGTTGTACTTTACCGCTGCGTATTAATACACTCTGCTAGCTAATAACCCAACTCCTTGTTGATAACTCATCGCCGATGACTCGTTGAAGGCATTGGTGATTGTCGTACCGAAGACATCTGCCACTTGTGGCTGGTATTGTACTGTTGTAGTTGAGCTGCCGCTGGTGAATATTAGTGGTGGTGGGCACGCGTTTTGGCAGCTGACTACGAAGGCATTCATTATATTTATTTATAGGTAAATGCACCTTGTGCTTTATGTCGAAATAGGCGTCGGTGATCCTTAAGCACCTTAAATAAATAAAAGTGTATCAAAAAAATACGCTCAAGAAATTGTTGCATACAAAGACAAATTTAGAAAAATAAAAAATATATTCTCACATTCATTAGCTCAACAATACTTTACTTTTTAGAAAAAGCTACCTCAACACAAAGAGACTCAACACAATCTTTGAACAAATCTAGAGGCTACAAATTCATATTTATCCAAATATGCCAATTTATCTGGAAAAGGTTTGCTAACTCGGCTACTTTCTACAAAAAATATTTGGGAAATTTTCTATTGTACACCAGTACTAGAACTAGAATTAATTCAATGCTTGCTTCAACCAAAACATTTCGAAATCATTTGTTGAAGAAGGAAGGAGAACTTCGTAAAGGCAGCTTTCAACATCCAAGCGAGACTTCGAAATATTCCATCGACGAGGTCGAAACCTTTTAGATGGTACTAGAGACAATGAATTTTCTCCTGTCCTCTATACCAACAGCTTCTTCCTTAAATCTGTTAGAGAATACATATTTTAACTATTCGGAAATATTTTCTGTACATAACAACAATGCCTGCAGCATTGTTTGGGATACATTGCTTTTTATAATAACAAATACGCTCTCATTAAAATCATTCTAAATTTGAAAATTTGACAGCACATTTCCAAAACTTATGTTACTCTAGTTCTTTGTAACGGTTTTTGTTTTTGTCGGGTTTGTAACTGTTTTTGTCTTGATTTTCTATTTGTTTTTTTTTTTCATTTTTATCTCCTTGATATATCAAATAAGGTTTCAAGGTGAGAACTTAACCTCGCGAAGAACTTACTTTGGAGGAAAGCTAAAATCTAGTAAAAGACCTACCATTTTAGCGATTTTCGGAAGTAAAAACTCATTTACGATTTGCACCGTTATTCACTGAAATAATGTCTTCAATTACAATCCTAATAATGTGAATCATTGAAGGTTGGTAGATCTTGCATGAATTTCCTTAGTTAAGGCAAGAAAATTTACCTTTCGAGCTACATATCTGTGGTGTGTTTCTGTAAACCACAATTTGAGAAGCAAAATCGACCAACATAATTCTGGAGACATTCTCTCCAAAATCGACGTAAGTGTTCTAAAGCTATTTTTTTAATTGATTTTGAAATGCGCTGCGTATAAGCCTCTCTTTACTTTAAGGACCCCTTCTTTAATTTTGTTATACAAATTAATATTTTCTCTTCTTCCATAATGGACAAATAAAGAGAACTACTTCCGTATCAAACTCTTTAAGGAAACTAGGAGAGCTCTTTACTGCTTATAATATTCGTATATGAGGTAAGGATCCCAAAACGGTACCAACGCTGATAATATTCATGGTTGAGTGCGGCGCTTTGGAGGGGTAATTATACTGTCAGTTATTTTTATACGTTTTTGTGTCATATTGCATTAGTATTTTACAAATATCACCAGCGGGTTGATGACACAAGGCAAGTGTGATGGCATTATCCTTGTCACTGCACACATGTCCTTTTTTAGTTACTGCCTGTTGCAAGCGCACCCAAGTATAGCACAAGTGCATAGACATGCAGGTCCTTGTTGTATTTTTTTTTTTGTAAAATGAGGACTTGTAACGGACTGTTGCACATGCGCGTTTCGTTCATTTGTGTTTTAGGTGAGGAAAGTGCTTAGAAATGGTGGCGCATGGCATTTAAATTAAGTTTTTTTTGTATTTTTCTTTCGTAAATGAGGAGGATAAGAAATACAACTAAGACTTATTATAAAATTTTAAATACAACGGAAATGCTAGTGCATTAAAAATTGATATTAATATTAGAAAAGCACGCGCCGCATGTCACCGCCGTCATATCATTACTTCCATACTCACACTTTTTCCAAGCAAATACTTAATTTCATAAACGTATACTATCACTAGTTTTTGTTATGCAATAAGAGGTGCGCGCGCGCGCCGTCTGCCAACGGCAGTCATTAATAGCACACGCGGGACACATCAATTAAATGCCAATCACCGATGGCTGCATGCAATGTCGCCGCCGCCACTGCCACCGCCGTCCCATCGCGCGCCTGCCAACAGTGTTAACTACTGTAACAACCATTTAACCGTAATGAGCCGATAAAATCACGATTCGGGCACTCAATTGATTTCCATTCTTCCACTTTCCGTTAATTTATTCTATTTCTGTAGCGCGACCGATAACGATCAATGCCACTGCCGCGCGTCGGTCGCTTTTGAAGTCACAATCAAATAACGAGATTCGGCTGTGATAATGTTCGCACTCGAAACAGTACAAATCACCGCATGCCCGCGCGCAATAGTGGCGGCCCCATAGTGCGGCTGTTCTTGTTGTCCTCAAAGCCGCTCGGCGACATATGCTTCCTCCGCATGCGCGCCAGCCAGTCACTGAACTCATAGTCGCTGCCCGAAATCGCGGTTTATGCATTCGAGCACTTCATTCATTTCAAATGCAACACCGGAAATTCCTTTAAGTAATTCCACAAAGCGCGCGCGTGCACGCTTTTGAAATGCAAAAGAAAAACACCTTTCCTTCCAATGAGTACACTCACTACCAGAGTAATTCAACCTAAGCGCATGCGTCATTACTTGCGAGTAGAAATAACAAGAATATTGCGCGCCGCTTCGCATTTAAATGCAATTCAAATTTTAAAGTGGAAATCATTGATGAATGGAACCGAAAATCTACTTTTCTTCAATTTATTGCAATGCTCGTGGTGCACAGTGGTGTGAAAGCAACGAGAATGTGAGCGGGTCTTCTAAGAATGTTAAGACCACAACATATCAAATACCTTCCAAATAGGTCCTCATTACAAGTCGCTTGTTCTCAATATTCTACGCTGACACGTTGAATTACAGAATGGGAGGCTTTTGGACATCAGGGTTTTAGACTATATTATACTGAAATAACTGCAGTAAATTTTGATTAATCGAGTCTGGCAATAAATATGAAACTATGGGCGATCTAGATTTCCCACCAGTACAGAGTAGTCACTTTAAATGGTCTCTCCCATCATCTACTAATGAAAGATAGCTCCCTTACACAAGCTTTACTCTCGGATCGAATGAATAGAGAGCAGAAACGTTACTCTCTCAATAGTGTCAAAACTCTGTCACAATGTTTCCATGAATCAGCTGTTTTAGCGACTCTATAATACCTTGCTGTCATGTCTGTGAAGTTTTCTAGGCTGACTATATTAGATCGTCTAACTTTTTGAGATCTCAAAACCGTTTTCGAACTAGATATACTTTCCAAATAATTTCATATATATTTCCCAATACAAATGAACTAAAACTCCCACTGTACATTAAAAACCATAATATTATTTCGACAACTGCCGCTTACCAAATCATTTATAGAATGCATTAAAACTTCGGTAAACTCGAGCATGTGTCGGATATATATGTAGTGTATATAGTCCTCCATCTAAACTCATAAATTCAATAGCTCCATCGTCATGCTATTGAAATGCCAAAAACGTTGACCTCAATTCCTACAGATGTGCACGGATTTTGTTGATTTGTCTGCATTTAGAACATGCAGCAAGCACTCTACTTGTGTGCCACGACACGTACATATTTGTGTGGGTGTAACATCAACAGCACTGCCTCTAAGCCGCCTTTGTGTCGACAAGCAAGTGCTGCACTGCACTGAAAAAGGAAGGGAAATACACAGACTCATAAAAATTCGTTGCACTGTTTCACGTTCAAAGGACACACCTGTTTCCATTCCACTTCGTGCGTTGTTGTGCAGTGATTTTTTTTTTAATACTCAAGCGTTGTTTTTATGCTCTTATTTCGACGTTTACGCTCACACTTGTGCTCTACTTGTACTGCTCGTACAATATCCTGTCAGGAAGTTCATTGAACTATTGCTGGGGGGCAAAATTGAATAGTGTTTAAGAAACGACGAACATATGTCGTTTACACATTTTGTGGCAGCATGTCCTTTGAGGACTCAACTCAAGTTTTTACTTCATATTTTGAATACATAAAGATATCAGAAATTACTACAGAAACATGCGCTCTAAGCCGTAGATTTATCCGAGCTGTAATTTCGATTTATTTCATAACGATTTCGAGACATTTTATAGTGTAAGAATATACCAGCCAGCCTGAAACTATAGTATCGTTTCCACCATTAACTGTCTTATGTTTTATAGATAGATCTGACCTTTGAAAGACGGCATTATACATTTTTCAAAAGAGTATCTCGCGAATGTCTGTTTTCGACTGTTTTGAATTGGACTTCGAATTGCATATGTAATGATAGCGATCTTGTCTTTAGCAACTTTTCGTAATCTTAGGCCTCAAGAGAACCCACAATGAATAAAAATGTAGATAAAGAGAATCGCAAAAACTGGGATAATAAAAAGAATACGAACTCTTCAGTCTTCTTGATATATTATATATAGCCGAGATATAATTCTAACTAAAAATCAATTCCAACGTAATTGCTTCTATAGCAAAAGTCCACATAAAATTGTGGGTACATCTAGTGGTACTAGTAGACTAGCACTCAGTGGTCTATTTAATTTGTGATTATCACACACCTTAATAGCACTCGTTATTGACCAAAGATCGAACTAGAATATAGATCAACAATGCCACTGCTCTAAAATGTGTACCATCTTTTGAAAGTAATTGTAGTTCACGACGTCCAAGTGCAACATTTTTTTATTCTTATTTAAGGGGTTACATGAGTTTTGTCGGGTAAAAAAGGCCTATTTTCAATATATTTTTTCTAAGTAAAAAATTAATTATGTAATTCAAACTATATTGTGTCTTATAGATACATATTTAAAGAATAATTTTTAAAACAGTTGTAATTGAAAAAAATCCCTCGTTCAAGCACGAGTAAATTGTATCTCGAACACCTGTGCAAAACTTCATCAGCATCGGTTGAGTAGTTTTCGAGAACATTTGACGACCACCTTTGAAAACACGGTTCCCATAAAAAGTTTTGAGTAACAATAATAATAATAATAATCCGAAACTATTATTCGGATCGACTTCAAAATTCATGATAATATTCTTGGAATGTTGTAGAAATTAATAAGAAAAAAAATCGATTTTTGAACCCACGAAACCCATGTAACCCCTTAAGGCAGATTTGTTTGCTTAACAGAAGAGAAGAAAGAAATAGTGTTGATTTCGAGTTCTGACTTTTCAAGAAAAATTTAAGAACATTCTGTACCTCCAGTAGTCAACTACTTAGGTAGTTATAATATTCTCATACGTATACGTTTTTATTAGCTCTATATTACGGAAGCTCGAATAAGTTCAACTTATTCATGTCGGCACTTGGGTACTGTATCATACATACAATCGCCTCGATTTTAGGTTAGATTAAAAAACTGAACTTTGACACTATCCTATATATACGTCGTAAAAGACTTCTATATATCGCCGACGCGTTTTGAGCCTGTCATTTGGCGACTAATATCTATTCCAGCCAATTCGCTCAGGTCGCCGAAGGTATGACTGCTGGGAATGTTACTAGATAATGAGAGATTTATGTATTAGGTCTACAACTTTGCTTCCGATGTTTTCCAGTAGATGTCTCTAGGATCAAGCACTGTTCGATTAAATCCATTTTTTATATCGATCTTGGACATTTGTGTGAACATTAACCCAACAAATTATTGTAGAGATCTGTTTGCATCCCAAACTTATTCTCAACTGAAAATGTCACTTTTTTTGAGCCGAATTCTCGACATTTGCGGTAAATTTTGCTTTTATTTTTTAATTCCAAGAAAAGTAAATTTCCAACAAAAAAACGGCGGAGGCAAAGTTGTAGACCTAATATGTTTTAAAGTACTTCTTTCAAAAAACTCACTTCCTTCTTTATTCCAAAACTCTTCGCGCTTAGAGGTTATGTTGGCTAGTTAAAACTTTATTTCTGTTGATGTTTTATCCAAACTAACACAAATTAGGATTCCATTAGCTATACTGATAACAAATAAAGAATGCAAAAAGCTATAAGTTCCGAAATTAATACTTAAAAGTAAAAACATTAACTAGGATAATACTGAATTTCCAGAGATAAATGTGTAATATTGTATATATAAATTAAACTGTAATAATTTACTCCAACCAAAAAGCAGCTGCACTCACAAAGCTTGACTATCTAACGTCCTGAAATTTAAATATTCCAACTACCAAACTACATTCTCCTCTATGCATATGCCACAAATACCCATACGGAGCACGCCAAATATAAACGGACAACGATAACTGACCCAAGCACTTGTTTCACTCCAGTGAACGCATACAAAAAATTATGAATAAATAGCTGAGCGGCCCACCTGCTTGCAACTTGCACGGGTACGTGCAACAAACGTTGGTAATGCACACACATATCCTGCGGGCAGGATACATTATGCAACGTCCGTTCATTACTCGAATTGCGATGACCTCTGTTTGTGTTGTGTTTTTTTTAGATGGTAGGAGGAAAAGTAGACATTTGACCGTCGACCGGCACGGGTAAACTACTTTGTGAGCATAATTGTTCAAATTACAAGCAACACAGAGTAGAGTGATGGAATGTGGCAAGCGGACGGTGACAGAGCTGAGGGCGAACGGACAGTCGGGCGTACTTTGCATGGGTATGAAGAGTTCCTTTTCTGTTTTTTTTTTTCTTGTGATAAGGGCAGCGGCATGCTTCGGGAAAACTAAGTGTCAATTTCATTTGTTGTTGCTGTTGTGTGGGTCTCAATTTTCATATGTCGTTACGCAGGCGCATTTGACTATTCGTGAGCGTTGGCGCGCGACAGTCGCCTGCCAGCAACGCTGCCACTGTCCGCCGCATTTCCGCGCAGCGTCGACGGGAGGACACTTCAAAGCGAGTCCAGCCGAAACGTGCGCTGCGAGCGTGCCTACACAGGTAAGCGGCTAGTGAATGAAGGTGGTGTTTGTTGCTGTTGGTGGTGGTGGTGGTGCGGTGTGCAGTGGTGCATATTAAGCGTGGCGGCGCAGCGCAACAGCCGTCACCTCGCACTTGTTCTATTCTTATTATTGTTTTTTTGGTGTGTGTTGCACCAATTTGTTGTTGTATACGTGATGTCGTCTGTCACCTGAAAACGTGCACAAGTTGTTGTTTACCTCACTAACTTTTTTTCAATTTTTTATTTTTCAAATTCAAATTAAATATGCGCTCTCTCCCCTCACTTGCCGCTGGAAAAGCGCATTAGCTATTCGATGCGGGCGCGAACGGTTTGCTCCCGAACAGGTACATTAAGCGTGCCACAGTTTTTAATGAGCCCGCATGCCACCGCAACGTGCTTGTGCCACACCAAAATTACTCGTGCAACAACAGTATGTATTGGCTTTAGCGGCAGAAGTAGCCGCTCACAATTTGTTGCAATGTATTAATTGCGCTGTTTTCATTTACAACAAAAATAAATACAATTTCCTCTATTAATGTTAAATAACCACCACTTTGTTGTGTTGCACGTTTGTTGTAAGTTTGCAGCAAGTGTGGCATGCATCGCGATGCGCATGTGGTCACTAAAGGTGCTTTGCTCGAGCAAGTGTTTGTGGCAAGGTGCAAGGATACATTTGGCATGTGGCATGCCTCAACCAGCAGTCGGTTGACTGTACTTCTTACACTTTATTGAAAGTAATGTTCATTCTTAATGTCGCTTACAAAGGTCAATTGTAGCGAAATTCAAACTATAAACATTTTGCAATTTGTTCTTGGTGGTCTTAATGATCACAGTTATGCGGGTTAGGAAGGTGTGTAAAGTAATTTAGTTAAGCTTGGGGTTGGATTAACACAAGCCTTGCAAAGAAGTAGTTGAGTTATGACAAAATTAATAGAAATTGCAATAAAGGTGCAACATTTTCAGAGCAATGTCGTAAGAATCTATATATAATATTAACAATAACTGAACTTGTAGCTTATTATGTTCTTCAGTAGAATTTTAACAAGTATATTTAAAACTTATCTTTAGCCCATAAATTCAGAATTATTTTGGGCCGAAGAATTTTCCTCGAGCATTAATTTTTCAGTCTTGATAGTCATAAGCTTTGGTTTACTAAAAGTATTAAATACAGTTTAGCGGAAAGTTTACTTATCCTAACTCTTATGGGACTTATTCTTGTTTATCTGCTAGCTTGATTTGCAGGTCCTCACGACTTTTCTCATATCCCTCAAGAATATGAGAATATTTCAAAATATACATATAAATATACACAAGTATACTATTCCTCAGGACCAAGGTCTGTCTTGAGTTCTCTTAACGTGTTCTGCGAAAGCTTATTATAATCATGTAAGGAACCATGGAGCCTTAGACTATCTCCGAACTTTAAAGTACTCATCTACAAATCATCTTCATTTTCGAATCTGGCTATTGCGTCTCGAAATTCAATATCCTAAAGGAATTCCAAAAGAATTCAGCAAGTTGATCAGAAAAAAAATACCGGATCATTTTTATTGAAGAGTCATATTATTTATTCCAAAGTTAGACCAAAGAGATTCCGCGTACTCAATATTAAAACTTGGCAGCTAGCTGGAATTATTTAAAATGAACCTTCAATGGATACAATACACTTAAGAAGCACATAAGAAGGAGCATAGTCTTCATTATATTGGTATGGAGGATACTTGAATCGAAGAGAGCCCGAGTATTTCAGTGTCGACTTGGCAACCGCTCTTTGATGCTCAGTAATCGCTATTTTATTGCTTCGCCATCCATCTGCAGAATGGTGTATAGAAAGAGGTTCAGTCTTATACGAGATTCGACTTATACGAAAACCATGGACTTAAATTTTTATAATACAGTTGAGGTACTTACAAATTTTATGATCTTCTCGAGTGTTTTACGAATTTTCTTTGATCTATCTCCAGCTAAGAATCGGATTATATACTCAAGTAATTCAATGCAAATCTTTTGGAATGTTCGTCAAATAGACTAAAGGTTTATTGAATTAAAATATTACTACAAATTATAAACAAACATAGATGTAGAATGGGAACTTTTTAAAAGCTCTTACGATTTCATACATATTCCAGCTAATACCAAAAAAACCTAACACGATCTTAAAAATTGACAAAAGCCTACCTAAAATATACAACAAGAATTCACTCCAATATTCGCCTGCAATATGACTCTCAAACATTTTGACTACTTTTAAATACGAATTTGCAACAGGTTCCACATGTTTTCCAAAATCTGTTTGATCTCCTTTCACTTTTCATAAAACAATACCGAATTGCTTATGTAACTTGGGCACAAGTTCATCCCAGCGCGATTGAAACAAATTGCCCGCCACCAGCTCCATATTATATTTGCCAGCAAAACCCATAGAAGAGAACTTCTCATGCCCGGTGACATCGGTGTTGGTCATTATAGCCTCATCGAACATTTGTTTACCAGGTTGTTTGTAAATAAGGAACACATAACGTAGTACGCCACTCATTTTGGGTGCCATCGGTCCAATATACGGATCTATAATGTCACCTTTAGCGATATCGGCGCCCGGCACATTGACAACCAACCAATGCAGCCATTCACGCAACAGCGGATTTTGACGCGTTGGTATATCCGGATTAACCATGATGACTGTGTAGTACGATTCCGGCTCGGATGTCCAATATAACTTTGGTTCGTCTTTGGTTTGCGTGGGTGTGAACTCCTCGCCGTTGCCAACGACTAAACCGTCATTGTATTCGATCTGGAAGAATTGTGTTAAAGAGTCTTAAATTTGTCAGAACATTGCTTAAAGTTTATGTATGTGATCAAATATAATAATTTTGTAGAGGAAACATAACTTCAAGTAGTTGAGTATGAGTTAAACGAATTTCCTTCCGCCACTTCAAGTCAAAGTCAAGTCATTTGCACTGCTACCTCAACATTCTCTTATACAAACCTTCAACATCTCCTTGGGTGGCTCATCCAGTATATCAGGCACTACTTCCATATCCCGAAACAGCTTCTCGACTTCATTGTCCAAAGCGATTGCGCAACTTATCGCAACACTGACACATAAAATGCGTTGCCACATTTTCCAAAACCTCAATACAGCACACTGAATAGGAAGTGGACAACTATATCGGTTTTTATTTGATTTTTCAATAAAGGCTTGTGAATAATTGCGCTAATTTGAATGAATTATTGACATTTTTATTTTTTTTTTATTATTATTATTTGCGAATTCATACGTGGCCATTAGCTGCATGCAATATGTAGTCAAAAGAAATATAAATATTTAATTTACTTGAATATTTTTTAATGAATAAAATTACTTAGAGAGCACATGAATAAATTTAACTAACATTCAAATGTATACTTATTGTAGCTCTCTATATAAATTATTGCTTAATTGCATCAATTCAAAGTTTTTGTGCCATTGTTGTACTTTGCTAAAGTGATTTTTTAAATTGTGTAGTAATGCTCTCAAATCGCTATAATAATATTGATAATACCACAATTGGTATGTGATTTCATTAAAAACTTTCTACTGACTCAATCACATTAATTTTTTAGGTGATGCCCCAGTAAAGCTTTGACGGAAGCTAACGAATTGGAAAAGGCTTAGAAATACATACCTATGCCATCAACTTTGTATCAGCGAATGGTCGAAGCTTTTCCTTTACTACTTGGAAAACCAAATATTAGCAGAGGTTCCTTTTTCATGCGTTGATGTGCTGATGATGAAGTAATTGCAATCCTGTGACCACCTTATATTCAGTTATTGGTAAGTCAATCATAAATCCTTTCTGTGTCAGTATAATTATAATTACTCAACTAAAAATGTCCTGTTCAAGTGTTCTTTGATGTATCCCAATTGCAGTGCGGACAGCTTATTATTTATGTAACCAGACGTGCATAGAATAGTCATATAAATATGGAAGGTTTTAAATGGTTTTTATGCTCATTTTCGTCTAAAGAAAACATAACTCACATGACCCACACTTTACTGTGTGATAGAACTGCATTCGGGAAGTGGTAAGTTATTTCATTTTATTCTAATTACTGTACTATAGTTTCAGACCACTAATACTAAAAGGAAAACGTACTTGCCTGGATCTACATATGTAAAGGAGGAGAAACTTTGCTAAACCAGTAAATGTGAAAAATTAATATATGATTAATATTCGGTCTTTGAGCGTATTAAAACCGTTTTTGTGGACTGGGTTTACTATGTATAGTATTTTTATGTTCCTTGAACGAATTTCAGAAAACGTTTTCTTTCGACCAAATTTTTTATACCATTTATAAAAGATCTTTTAATATATATTTTCCAAAAAGTAGTAGGTATAATATACTCATCCAATATTACCGTCGTACATGATAGAACACAAAACCTCGATCACAAGGACCAAATTGGTGTACAGATGTAATATATTTAATTAATATATCATATTAGCAATGAATTCTTAATATTAAGGTCTCCTGGTCATTGCAATATGGCACTTGTTATATGCCATGACGACCTGGTATAAAAAATTGTCTTGTGTAAACACCAAGCAATCAGGCGCTTAAAGTAAGGCAGCTGGTCGCCTGCTGCAAAATTGTTATGCTTAATTATATTTGCATTCTACATACATATGTAGGTATGTATGTATGTACATATTATCTTATAGCAACAAAAATCTCATTCATTTACCAAATGAGTAAAAACAAAATAAGAACACTAACAAATCTCTACTTTTGTACTCCTTCCTAAATCAGAACAACACTAACAAATCATTAGTACACTAGTAAAATAAAAATTAAAATGAAATAAAAACAATAACAATTGTCACACAACATATGTTTGCTATATTTTCTGTGCGCCTGGTAAACAGAAGCCATGAATGTGGGCACTAAAATCAAAATCGAAAACAATTTTTCCCTCCGAAACCCTGACCCATTAAAAATTCCAAAAAAATTCGCCAAAGTCATCATTGAAGTACCAGGCAGCAGGTGATCGTTGATGATTTTCCTTGATTTGTTGTTTACTTCGCATTAACAACGGCAACAACACTTCTTCGTTCTAATTTGTTTTTTTCTACCTTCGCGGAATTGTTGTGCTAAATTGCATTTGCATTCCGCATTCTTTCTGATAGCAACAAAAGTCCACTCCATTAACCAAATGTCCCTATTTATTTATTTATTTAAATTTTTTTCTGTGCATGCCTTGTTGCTTTTCATGCGCCCCTAGTGTTTCATGAACATTGTAAATTTTGCTTTTACAGCGTGATTCAGATGAATAATTTTTTTTTAGAAATTTTTAAAGCATTTGTGCTTATACTTTTTACTTACAGATTTTTAAATTATTTCTTCCAAAAAAAAAAAGTAATAAGAGAATAAATTTATATTTTGCGGACATTGTTCTATTTTTATTGATTTTTAATAAATATTCTGAATGATTATAATCACATTAAATAATTATTTAATAATACCAAATTGTTTATGTAAAAATGTTACAAATTCATCCCAACGTGATTGGAATATATTGCCAGCCACCAGTTTCATATCGTATTTCTTTGCAAAGTCCTTAGAAGAGAAACGCTCATGGCCAGCCACATTTGTATTGTTTAGTATGGGCTCATCGAATTCTTGTTTGCCAAGTTGCTTGTAGATGAGGAAAACATTACGCACCAGACCACTCTCTTTAGGATTCAATGGCCCAACGTAAGGATCTATAACGTAACCTTTAGACAGATCTGTGCCCGGTATGTTAACCACCAACCAGTGCAGCCATTCGCGCGTCGCTGGATTCTGGCGTGTCGGTATGTCCGGATTGGTCATTATGATGGTGTAAAATGCATCTGGCTCAGCAGTCCATTCAACCTGCGGTTCGTTTTTCGTTTGTGTCGGCGTGAATTCTTCGCCTCTGCCCACATCTAGGCCCCCAGCGTACTCGATCTGTATGGAAAAATAGTTGAATATTTAAATAATTAATTTGCAAAGTTGTAAGTGAATTTATTTATATTATTTATAATCAATTTTTTAAGAAAACGTTTATGTATTATAAAAAATATATTTTTAAGCGAAAAAATTAAAATTTTTATGATCAAACTATTGTTACTATATTATTAATACAAGTAACAAATTATAAGTAAGAAGGTGCTAAAGAACGAGAAAAAACGGAAACTTACAATATCGTTTAGACGCCTATTTTAAATTTTTGTATTACTTTCTTGAATCTAAATATTTACGAAGCTACCCATTCAGCACACATTACTCGTCAAGAGGACAACTTTGGTTCACAAAAAGTTTATTGTATGTAAAATATATATGAATTAGATCGTGATTTTTGGAGAAGCACTTTTTTGTAAAATATCGGTGGTAAAAGATAAAGTGGGATTCCCGAAACAATGTTTTGAGATTCTAAACATCCACTGGGGATTAAAATGCTATCGACCTTGGAATTGGAATTTATCAATATTTTTACAACGCGGTATTCCTAAAAGCACGAATTCCGGTAATTTTGTTCCTAAAAGCTGAAGGTAATAAATTCTAAATTCGCCTCAAAAGACCAAACCCTGTTTTTATGTACAATTAATCTTATGAATCACGAATGAATATCTAATGAATAATTTGATTTAAAACCACTCTGTATTCCAAAATAACCAATGCTTTTCGGTTATTCTTTTTAATAAAGTGTATCAAATCGTTCTATATCTTCAGGAAACGTTGTCGATACTTTAATGCTTTGTTTTATAATAAATAATTTCAATATTTATATCTTTAAACTAATTATTATATCATAAAATAAGTCATTTATATTGCAATTTGATGCTCATACCTTCAACAATTCCTTCGGCGGTTCATCCAATATATCAGGCACCACTTCCAAATCCCGAAAAAGCTGCTCAGCTTCGCTGTCCTCGGCTGATGCACGCTTAACTAGAAGATAGATGATTAAAATTCGTTTTATTTTGTGCCACATTTGTTATAATGGTAATAATACTGATTGGAAATATAGAAGTGAAGGTCTATTTATATAAAATTTTAAAATATTTTAATATTTTTCAATATTAACCTGTCGCATAACTGTGCTAATTTGAGCAAAATTGTGCACTATTGTCATAAAACTATTATTTGCAATTTACAAATAATTTCGGTAGCATGCAACGGACGAACAATAGAAAGTTTTTAAATGAGGAAATTAATGTGCTGCAATTTTAATGGTTTTATATGGATATTTACAGACATATGTACATATAAATATATTTATATGAATAAATAATCGGATATTGTATAGGTGATCTGGTTAATTTGAATGGTAATGAGAAATGGCTCATTGTATTTTGACAAATTTTATTTAAAAAAAAATTAAATTCACACAGCTCAATGAATACATAGAGATCTTTTCCTTCCTCATACATATGTATGGATACCTACTCCACTTCCCTGCAACAAGTTGCCAAAAAAAACTCTATTTCCCATCCATCTCTGTGCACCATCTCCTTCAATGTAGCGCAAAAATCACACCAACGCACCTGCGCATCTTACGTTTACCGTAATTTGTTACGCCCCACAAACATTATTTCGAGTGAAGTCTACTTTTTATCCCATTATCTATTTCTTTATGTATTTATTTTTTTACCCACACATACAAATATTGCCTTCCGCACAGGCAAAATTAAATTCTTGTTAAAAAAGAAGAAACGCTTGTGTTATTGTCTCATAGCACATTCCAAGAAACTCTAATCAGCAAATTGTGTTGCACTTCCTGGATTTCACAACGCTCCTTTTGTCACCTCGACGCGAACACACCTGAATGTGTAACAAGAAATGAGGGAATCAATAATCAATGCGTAGATTTGTAGGTGGGAAAAGAAATCGTAGATAATATCGTACTACTTGTGCGCTTGTTAAATACTATTTGCTAATGTGTAATGTATCATTTGTGCTTCCGGTACACACATTGACATATTGCATTGAATTGCAGTGAACACTTAACGGTGTATCGATTGAAATTGGATTGATTATCTGTGTGTTATAATTGGCGAGTAGTAATGATTTACTACCTGTCGAGATTGGAGTTGAAAACCAAGCAGAAGATAAAAAGAGAGATCTCTACACTTTTCTTCTGGAATCATGGTATATTTTGGTGGATATGCGGGATGGTTACTATGTTTCAAAATTATTTACATTTACTTATTACTTATAATCAAAATAAGTTTCTATAGATAATGGTGTCGCCCCCTTTCGAGACACCTTAGGCTCAGGATGTAGCTTAGGATGTAGTTTACGCTCAGCGGCGAGTTGTGGAAAAATGTTTTAGATATCCGTAGCCTAGTATTTCTGGGGGCCTGGTAGGATACCGACCCCTTGTCTACTAAATCATCTGTCGAACCGATGTGGAAAATTTAAATACAGAATTGTAGTATATGTCTTAAAATATTATAAAAAAAATATATATTTCTTCTACTGTCGCTCAGCTTTTCGGAGATTATGACTACCAAATAAAAAATTTGCTTGTGAATAATTAAAATAGTCCATCCATAGACATACACACATAGCTAAAGTGTTTATTAATTAGGCAAAAAAAAAAAAATTAAATACTCGTATATATGGAATACGTCCATAATGTATGTATACATATTTATATTTTATTAATATTTAACAGTAGTAAATGTAACAGTAGTAAAAAAACTGATGAAAAATTAAAAATTTTAAACAAGACAAGATCGAGTTGCGTATAATGTAAACGCTCGAAATGAAATATTAAAATATTTGAAGAGTTATAACAAACAATAAATTCTAATTACTTTATAACAAAAGAAATGTTTTATTTTTTATAAAGATGGTGGAAAAAAATATTGAAATTATAGGTAAGAATTGTATATAATTTTCAGGTATAGTCTCTTCTAACTGCTGCCGCTTAATCGCTCTGTCATTTCCAGGAACGCTTTCCATCTGCTAGCCAATTATTTAACCGGTCGAAGTTCAAACCAATATGAAAACTGCTATCTGACGTTAGAAATTTATTTACCATATACCAGGAACCAAACCTCCATTTCTCTTTGCTTGGTTTGATTTTTCATAGCTTCAAACAAGCCTTTAAACTGAAAAGCAACTGAAGCCTTCACTAGTATTAAATGTGTGTCATTTCTCTATGATTTAAGTTATGTTATAAGAGTAAGTATCTGCCATTTTCTTCCCCCCTCCACTCGCGGCGTCGAAGAAGCACCATCGAAATCGGATTATTTGCTTTCGTACGCTCTGAGATAAACAAAATTCATTTAAATGTCATGTCAAAGCATAGCCGCAAGCCTAACCACCGCCAAAGCAGCTAAAACACACTTTGGTATCTGCAAAAGGTGCACAAGAAGGAGCTCGTGCCAACAACAACAACAATAACTAACAAAATAACGCAACATTTAATGTGCAACAAGTTAATTGATATCGAGCTACAACAAACAACAAAACAAGCAAAGACAACTCGCCAAGAAGACAGCATTTGGTAACAAGTCAAGTTAAATTGGGAAATTATGTGGTCCTTTTAAATGTAGAAATATAGCAAGGAGGAGGAGTTAATATTAAAAAAAAAGTGTGCCGGGTTAAATTTTCAATAAATTTTAAATTATTTTATATATAAAATATTGTTTTTGTTATTATTTTTCCATTCTACTATCTAAAACAAGTAAGTTAAAAAAAAAAGTACTAAGAATTAAAATAGAACGCCTTTTAGGTATGCTTCATACAGCAAGTACAGTAGCAGCGCACATGCCACTCACACATACCACCCACACATACGCACCGCAAAACTCGCAATTTTGCATTTTACTAAAATGTCGCTGATCTAACAGGCGACCAGAACAGCTCAGAAGGCAGCAAGCAACCCACGAAATTTTTGCTGGGCAACAACAAAAGTACGTTTCGATTATCTCTTGTCGTTCCTGTGTAAACATACAGACACAGAACCGCTACCTTGCATTCCTCTGTTGAAGAACCAGAGTTGCCAAATGTTAAATAATTTATTTAAAATTTATACAGTGTACAACAACAACTCCATTTACAGGTGATCGGCGGAATACGAAGCGCTCATGAAAAACAGTAGGTAGCAGACGCAACAGCGCAGCAGTGACATTATTTTGACAACAACAAATTATATATCGTAATACAGGGTTCTACAAAGAATTATTTTCATAGAATTAATAATTGTAACAATAACAAAATCGCGTTTCACATTATTCGCATTGTTTCTTTGTAAACAAAGCATACATATGTACAAATGCGCTAATCGCATTCCTTAAATTATGATTGCCAAGTATAAAGTTAAATAAATAAACATGAATAGATTTTGATTTATTATTAGTAGAAATATTTGTTTATGAATTTTATTTTTTAATCAAACAAAAACGTTTACTTATTACGATTATTTATAATAATTATGCTAATTTTAATATTTTAGTTTAATCTACATAAAAAATCCAAATTGTGTATGTATGACAGAACAATCCGGCGCTCATAACCATAAAAAAGTCACCCGACATCAGCAGGCAGCAGCCTCACGTATTTATTTAAAACTGCAATATGTCAGCTAATAATTATGTTTTAAGTCTCACATGTACCTTATTACCTACATATATAAGAAATAAAGAACAAAGAAATAAAATAAATAGTTCACCTTAATTTATTTATTACTTAAAAACGAAACAAAGTAGTAAATGCAAACAAATCCACACACGCAGTAACGCCACAAAACTCACGATTTTTTCAACTTGCTAAAGAGTCACAGATCTACCAGGCACAGGAACATAATCACACCGAAGGCAGCAAGCAAGAGGTGACCAAGAATGATATATGTAAGAAACATCAGGCATCAGCAGGCTTCACAAAACTCACACACACACAGGAACATAATCACACTGAAGGCAGCAAGCAAGAGGTGACCAAGAATGATATATGTAAGAAACATCAGGCATCAGCAGGCAGCATCCTCACGTATTTATTTAAAACTGCCATATGTCAGCCAATAATTATGTTTAAAGTCACACATGTACCTTTATTATCTCTCTATAGGAAATAAAGAAACCAAGAAATAAATATAAATAGTTCACCTTAATTAAATACATACTTTAAAACCAAACAGATCCACACAATCCAGAAAACTCGCGATATTTTAATTTACTAAAGAGTCGGTGATCCACCAGGCACAGGAACATAATCACACTGAAGGCAGCAGGCAGCAAGCAGCAGGTGATTGCATCCCACGAAAATAAAGTAGTGCAACAACAAAAGCACGTTTCGATTATCTCATTGTTTCTAATTAAACATACTGACACGGAACCGCTACCTGCATTCTTTTGATGAAAACCCAGAGTTGCCAAATGTAAAACAACTTATTATATATTTCATATTTGTTCAGAGGACAATAACAACTCTTTGCAGCGTACGCTGAACTACCAGGAGCTCATGAAAAACAGTAGGCAGCAAACACAACACCGCAGGAGTGACATTATTTTGGCAACAACAAATGTTAAGTCTTAATACAGCGTGCTACAGAGAATTATTTCCATAGAATCAAACAATTGTACCAACAACAACAACTAATATGTGGCTATTTACAGGGTCATTGCATATAAAAATATGATTTATTAAATATATTTAGCAAAATTAACAAATAGTTTATGGACAAAAATATATAACATAATCGCTCCCGCTGTATTGCGTACATACAGTTGGACGGACGGACATCCACTGAAATCGACGAAAAATTGCCATATTAGCAGCACACTGAATTACCAGGCGCACAGAATTGCTGGTAGCAGGTGGGGATGCCTATTACTTCTCAGGCCACAGCATGCATTTGCAGCATTACAATAATAACAATAACAAATTTGCGTTTCACATTATCCACTTTGTTTCTTTGTAAACAAAACATACATATGTATGTACATATGTACAAGTCCGCTAATCGCATTCCTTAAATAAAGATTGCCAAGTCTTAAGTTACATAAATCACCAGGAAAATATTTGGATTTATTATTAGTAAATATATAGTAATTGTTTAATATTTTTATTTTTTTGCGCAATTAAAGAAGTTAGTTTGTAATTACATATTTTAATATTATAACAATAACAATTTTTAACAAATTAATTTTGTAATTATTTGATATATATGAGATAAAAAATAGCGTTGGTATGGCAAAACTATGCGGCGATCATAACCATTAAATAGAAATCAGGAGGCATCAGTAGACAGCATCCTCATTTATTATTCATATATTATCATATTTGCAAAAATTATTATTTAAATATACATGCATGCCCTTATTAAAATATTTAATAAATTTATTAAAATAAATTAAAAAAAACAACACACACAACAAAATCGTTCATCTTTGGCGCCCTGTATTACCAGGCAAGCTAGGGAAAGGCATTGTTGCTGGAGATTTCGGCAGTTACTTACCATACAAACATATGTATATGTAGTCAGCTTAACACAAAGCTTCGCTTCAAATACCTTCGTTTCGTCCCAAGTAAATATAAAAACAATAAAATATTCGCTAGTTGTATATTACTATGTAATAGATGTAACAGGATTGCCAAATATCAAAAAATTAAAGGAAAAATATATGAAAATTTGAATGAAAAATTAAAACTATATACATACATTATTTATTAATATATTCAAGGTCTGCCAAATATTTAGTAATACGCAATTAAATAATGGAAAATTTTATAATAACAAAATGTATAGATGTTTGAAAATACAGTGGAACTTCCATAACTCGAACCTTCTATAAGTCGAAGATCTCCATAACTCGAACACTTGAATTGGCAATAGCGTTTAGAAGCCAAATTCCATACGAATTTCGTTCCATAAATCGAAGTTTTCGACCAGAACATTATACAAAATTTAAAATTTTAAAATCAGGGAACAATTTTAAAAGAGTCTTTCTATATCGTATGGGGGGCAAACAAAAAATATTATTTTATACTTATAGATTTCCTAAATCGTGTAACAAAGGCATCGGATATAGACGTCAAGAGCCAAACAATAGCAAACTGCAACAAACAAAATTACAAAATACATGTTTTAATGTATTTAAATAAAACTATTTGCGAAGTAAATAAATAATACTGTGGGTAAATCAAATCTATATTTTATACCTTTTTGAAAAATTTATGTTGTAATGAACATTTCTATAACTCGAAGTCTCTCTAACTCGAAGTTTTTTTGTGGATTATGGCGATTCGTTAGAGAAGTTCCACTGTAATATCATCTTTATAAAAAATAAAACATTTCCTTTGTTATAAAGTAATTACAATTTATTGTTTGTTATAACTCTTCACATATTTTTATTATTTCATTTGGAGCGTCTACTGGAGTATAATACTCAGCTCGATATTTTCTTTTTTAAAATTTTTAATCCTTCATCAGTTTTTATACCCTGAACAGACAGGGTATATATATTAAGTTTGTCACGATGTTTGTAACACCCAGAAGGAAGCGTCGGAGACCCTATAAAGTATATGTATAAATGATCAGTATGTTGAACTGAGTCATTTAGCCATGTCCGTCTGTCTGTCCGTCTGTATATATACGAACTAGTCCTTCAGTTTTTAAGATATCGTTTTGAAATTTTGTAGATGTTATTTTCAAGAAGCTGCTCATTTGTCGGAACTGCCGATATCGGACCACTATATCATATAGCTGCCATACAAACTGAACGATCGGAATTAAGGGCTTATATGGAAAACTTCCGCATTTTACTACATATCTTCACGAAATTTGATGTGAGGTATTGTTCATAGAAATAATTTAATCTCCGAAAAAATTGTTCAGATCGGTTCACTATAGCGTATAGCTGCCATACAAACTGAACGATCGGTATAAAGGGCTTGTATGGAAAACTTCCGCATTTTACTACATATCTTCACGAAATTTGGTGCGAGTTATTGCTCATAGAAATAATTTAATCTCCGAAAAAATTGTTCAGATCGATTCACTATAGCACATAGCTGCCATACAAACTGAACGATCGGAATCAAGGGCTTGTATGGAAAACTTCCGCATTTGACGTGATATCTTCACGAAATTTGACATGGATTACTACTTTAGGTAATAATATAATCTCCGAAGAAATTGTTCAGATCGGTAACCTATATAACCTTACTGTTTCTAGCAAACTACCCGGCTAAAATGTATTAGTAAAATGTTTTCTTTTTCTTACGTCTTTAGATTTGCTTAAACACATAGTTACTCAAAGAAATGTACCTGTGAAGGGTATATTAGCTTCGGTACAGCCGAAGTTAACGTTTTTTTTGTTTTTTTCTTCATTTACATATGTAAGTTTTGAGCTGGTATTTAAAGTTTCTTGTTAATTTCTCTACACGCTCGCCGTTTGTCTCGCACACATTTCACATTTTGACAACAACAATACTATACACAAGGGAATTAATTATACATATATCTTCAATAAATGCAATTTGTGTTCTTCGGGAATATTTTTTTTTAATTTTTCGTCGAAGAATTTCTGAGATCTCATTTAGTTTTCAAGTAATTGGCTGTGAAAGAACGAGTTTGAAAAATATAGCCCTAATCATCTAAACTTTGATCCACTTTCTGATGCCCAACATTGCATGCATCATATGACATAAGGCAATATTTTCAGATGCCTACTACTTCAACTAACAAGCGAATCTTCAATAGGCGTTCTACCAATATACATATACAAGATCCTGGACTTTAATCACAGCTCTTGCGTGGTGGCCTTGGTATCGAGGCACAGCACATCGCTCATAAAAACGAATTGATGATTCTGAGCAGTGCTACATATGTATATATTAGGAATTTTAGAAAGTTCTTACTGTTCTCAAATCGAAGAACGGACGAAAATTACATTTCAATAAATATGTGTAAATGTTCAAAAAATAACGGGAATTTTAAAATTTCACTGGCTTGTTGAGTCCAATTGTCAAATTTTTGTTATTATTCGTAGTTATGCAAGATGTTACCATTCGTCGAAAATATGACGAAAGATGTTCCACAAGAAAGAAATAATATTTAGTTGACAGTCCTTACCAGGATCGGGTTCGTTCTTGTTTCTGGGCACTGCTGTCAAAGGAATAGATCACGAAATATCGTTTTACTTCTTTCAAGAATGTAAATTGTAAAAATAGAAATTTTGTTTAAGTTGGACTCTCGATTTAACACAATAATTACACATTTCTATGATTGATAAGTTGAAATTTGGAAGTATTCTCCAGAGTTAGGTGCTATTTTGGGTGATCTGAAAGTTTCTAATTTGGTGAGTGAAAAGATCTCAAAACTAAGATCTCAAAAGCCACAAGAAACCATTCCGTAATTATTGGAATTGTTTGGTTCACATAATTTTTATTTTCTGTGATCATTCGAAATCAGTTTGGGGTTGCAATTAGTAGATGTGATTGAAATATTTCGTAAATTCTACTACATTAATTCCAGGAATAGTTTGCTTCGACGGCAATTGCTACCATATTAAAATCAAAATATGGCAAGTTTACTTAGATTTCTTATGGTTACTGCAGTTTTTTATCAGACAGTAAGTTTTAGGAAGTCACCATTCCGATTAATGAAACGAAGATTTTGTCGGTAGTTTAGTATAGGAGTGTTTCGACGAATTTCTGCTCTATAGGTCTTGTACAAATTTGTTCAGCTGATATTAAGAGGTATTTTACAAGTCCTTAGGGACCACACTAGTGTTACTTAGATTGTTACGGCGATCGTGTGTAAAAGAGTTATTTACAGAATTTTCTCCGATTCCTCGGAACCACTGAGAATGGTTTCAGTAAACGTAGACATTTTTCGAAAAAGGTGTCTAAAGCTATCAGCGAATTTCTGTAGTGCCAACCAAAGACTTTAAAAGATGGATTTGAATTTTTCATCAAAATTTCATCGAAAAGCATACTTCCACCCACACAAACTAAACGCGAAAACACTTCGTGATCTTACGCACACTTCAATACAGTAAATTCATTCAAAATTTAGCCAAACAGTTAAGATAGGCACTTAGAGGACGAGACGCCCAAGTTCGAGTAAGTCAGGTGGGCACAGCCTAGACCAAAGAGCAGTGCATAATGTAATCAAAACAACAATTCTGGTGAAAATGCGAGAAATAGAAATAAAATTCAGACATTTCGCTGATATTATTCCATTGAATAGGTGAATCTACATATGTACACATGTGTGTTTGTGTGTGTGTGATCGATTTCGCTAAATGAATATAACGACCACCCACGCATGCAAAATAGTAGTTGATGGCAGGCAGCATTTGGCAAAGTGGCTGGCTGCGGCACACACCGGTGTGGTTCAGTGTCAAAATCACATATCGATTCCCAGGAACTCGAAACTCGAAGTTTGTCGATAAGTTTGTATGTGTGTGTATGTAAATATTCACTTGAATGGTTGCCAATAGGAAGAAGTATGCAACCAAAATATTATCATATGGAAATTTCAGAGCAATTACGAATTCCGCTAAAACAATGATACGGCCGAAAAGGAGAGCCACCAGCATCCACCAGCAGCATCTGCAACGCAAAATAAAAGCTAGAAATAGTTACAAAAACAACAACCGACTGCAGCCAGTGCTGACACTGTCTAGGCGAATATCGACTGCCTGCTTGCCACACACAGTCGCTGCATGCAAAGTGAGTGACCTTATGATTGAGCTGGTGATATACACCCACCGCAGTGGTGTCAGCCACAAAAGATGCACCTATATGTGATGGCTGGGTTTACAACCTACATACATACATATGTGTGTTTGCATATTGTTGTTGCAGCTAGTGCAATATTATTTGTTGCAAGCACTTGTGGCAAGCACAACTCATATGAATGAAGAAAAGTTGTTGTAGTTGGTGTTTGGTTAACTGTTCAGCCAACTGTCTGGGTGGTGGCTTGCCAATACATCCATAGTGTATACCGTCACCATAAGCAATGTATTAGAGAAATGAAGAAAAAAGTTTGCCCTCTCTAAATAGTCAATTTCGGCGCAATCTTACGCCTCCGCAGTTGCAATTCTTGTTGGGCTTGCCACAATGGAGCATCACGTGCCACTTCAAATGCTTTGATTGATGTCACAGTGTACAAGGTGGAGCAGCTTTCCAAATGAGTAGTTATTTCGAATTTGGTATAGATATGTTTGTATGAGCTTCTTTACTTAGTTGCATGCAAATATGGCAACGCTAGTGTTTAGTGAGTATGATTGTCTTTTATTACAAATCTTTAATATTTTCGAAAAAGTAGTCTTCTTTTCAGTTTTTATAAGCAGCAAATATTTCTTACAAGTTTCTCCGATATGCCATTTTCTTTCTTACTTCGGTGCGCTGCGATCGAGATATCTGGTCTAAACTCTTACATTTTTCACATAATTTCGTAGCAATGGCTTAAACGAAAAATTTTATTCCAACGAGCCTGATGAATAGATGGATGGATTTCGGGAAATTTTAGGAAAAATTTTAGAGTACAGTGAGGCAGATATAGGGAATATATTCGCTATCCATTATCAACGTGATCTCTATTTGATCTTGTTATGCCAAAAGATCTCTGGAAGCATGTAACGGGATAAATGAACAACTTATATGAGCTTTTATGTATCTTCAGACCCTCATTGAATGCACATAAGTCAAAGAGATCACTGTTTTAAAAATGCTGTCCAAAGAATGGAAACAAAATATTTGAAGCAAATAATGAGTATATTAACAAGTAAGGGAAGGCTAAGTTCGAATTGAACAATTTATTGCTATATTTTTATTAAGATAACACACAATTTGACCCATATATTCGGCATAAAGTCTAATAGAATAACGAAAATCCTCATATATAGTACATAGGTTAAGGTAATTCCTGAACCGATTTCATTCATTTTCACCACCAACTAATTCAAAGATTATATGCGCATTTAATTTGGCTAATATATTAACCGATTTATAAGCTATTAAGCCCATCGTATTTTTGAAAAACCTATAATTAGGTATATGGGAGCTGGGGGAAGTTAAGAGCCGATTTTAACCATTTTTGATACACAGACACACTATTAGAAGAACAAGATTTTCTCTGAATTAAATTAAAATATCTGAGAGATTTACCGATATTTTCTGTGAAAAAATACCATAAGGCACTGAGATTTTCATATTCGATACCCGGGGCTTTGAAAAATTATAGTACGATTTCAACAATTTTTTCACAAGTGATGCCACAGATCATATACAGTATTTGTGTAAAGTTTTATTCCGTTATCTTCATTGGTTCCTAATGTTTATATTATAAAGTGAACGAAAGTAAAGATGGAGTTCGAAATTGAGTTACATGGGAAGTAAGCGTGCTTGTGAACTGATTTTGCTCGTTTTTATTCCGTGTTATCAGGTTGTCAAGAAAATATTATATACTGAATTTCATTGAGTTCCTGACGCTCATTTTCCATTTTGTAAAAAAAATCTGAGTGCAGCTTCCTTCTGCTATTTCTTCTGTAAAATTTAGTGTTTCTGATGTTTTTCGTATGGGAGGTGGGCGTGGTGATTATCCGATTTCAAATATTTGCATGGTGTGGTGGTGGAGTACGTAAGAGAACCGATTGCAGCAAGTTTGGTAAAATTTATATTAATCAAGACTAGACTCCGATATACTAAAGTGAGTGTAATAAGTCCCCGATCCGTTTGCATGAGCAATGAACCCGATTTATCTAACACACCTCTTCTTATGGTCCGACCTATTCGAAACAGCTTGTCTCCTGGACCAATTGTTTGATGACAATAGAGAAATATACATATGTATGTATTAAAAAAAGAGCGAGAACAGAGCCGTGGATACATTTAGAACCACCTGGGATGTAATGCAGGAATGAATATCAATCAGATTAGCACACTATTTAAAAAATCACATTAGAATCAGATAAGCGCCGTATTTAAAATCATGTTTAGACTTCAAATACAGTAAAGAATCAGCAGAGTCCACTTCAGGGACACATATGTATAAGCAACCTTCCATCAGGTTACCGATTTAACAATATTGCTTTTACACTGGACTGCTTCCAATACAATAAAAAATACAATTTTGACATAATATCGAGTACTTTACAATGAGAGAAATCTGAAGAAAAAGCAAACTGCAAGGCTTGAAACGAAAAAAAAATTAAATAGAAACTAGCTACTGTGCTTTAGTACATTTTTTATACGGCTCTCTTAGCTTTTTATGAGCCTGAAGTTTTGTTGTACTTATTTCTATTGCAACAAAAATAACTATTTTGTTGTTGTTGTTTTTTTTTAATTTTCTTCACCACAGCAACGTTTTTCAATATTAACATTGCGCTGTTCTTACCATTGTACCTCCATTAGATCACTGTGGGTGTGGCTGCACACACAGGCAGGGCGCACTTGCTGCATCGCTCACCCAGCGAAGCTGCCTTACCACCGCCTCGTGCACGTTGCACGATGATCAATCTTTGTGCGGCAGCTTAATGCAAACTGATGTTATATGTTAAATGATGATTTTCCGTGAAAAGTTTTTGCTGCTCGCTCGCTTCCCCTACACCTCCTATCTCTCTTTCTATGCAGTGTGGCGCACCACTTACCCAGTTGGCGGTTAGAAATATGACTTTAAGCGCTGTACTTTGTGGTTTTGTGCGCTGTGATTTTTTCATTGTTTTCCTCTTGACTTGTGGCTGCCGTTGTACTTGCTGTTTGCCGTTTTTTGTTCCGTTCCTTTAAGTGCTGCTTAGTTAGTTTTTACTAACCTGGCACGTTCAACTGCTACTGGTATTGAATTTTGCTGCCCAGCTGTACATACACAAACATACACATGGGTGGCATTGCATGGAGTGAAATGCATGGCAAACACACCCAGGAACAGGCAGCAGCAGCAGCAGCCATCAGCGCGCTTTGATAGGTGGGCGTGAAGGTAGTAAATTTAATTTGACGATGATAAAAAAGTCCAGCATTTTAATGGGATAATAAATCTTCATAGGAAATGCATAATAATTTCGATAAATTGCTGCGCGCTGCCCTCGTAAAGTGAGCGAAAAGGTATGGGGAATTGTGAAATTATGAAATTTATGAATGAATGATTTTGATTTCGATTTCGATTTGTTCACAAGTTGGTTGAAATAATGGTTATTGTTTGCTGATATCTGTTGATGATATGGTGCTCAAGTATTAGAGAAGTGGGTGGATTTGTGCATTTCGGCTTTTGTTTATATTTCTTATTCACTGTTATTTTTTGGCTTTCGGTAAATGTGGAATAAAAGGTTGATATGTTACCATTACTATGCAACGAAAATGGTTTCATACTTTTCTCGTTCGTTGTACAGTTACATTAAGAATGTGATTGTGAATTGGGTATTGCATAAAAAATATTTATATGTGCAAAATCAGTTTAGCGGATCTTTCTTACTGATAGTGTCGCAGCAAAAACTTTTTTTGCAAACATTTGTTTTCAAAATTATTGTAGGTGCATCAACTTAATGAATTATTAAAAATTTGATTACATTTATTTTACTTTAAGCCTAAAATGCCTCGTGGTACAAGTTTATCAGTCGAGGAACAAGTAATAATCATAGGAATGCATAAAAGCGGTTCCAAAATGGCTCTAGACCAAAGCGACATCGGAATTCTATCTTAAAATTTCTTAAAAACCCCACTAATTATGGTATAGTGCGACGCAGCGGACGAAAAACAACATTGATGAGCGGTGCGAAAGGATGATTCGACGGCTAGTAGTTACGGACTTGATAAGCAGCGATCAAATATGGACCTAGTTAAGACAGAAAATCACAATAAATATAATTTTTCCTATTATACATAAAAATCAGTTTCTGAAACACACCTCCATGGCACCTAAACCAACGCTAAAGAAAGACACAATAAAACACATTTGAGGTTTGCAAATAAATACCAATTCTGTGCCGATGAGTGATAGAAAACAGTCTTTAGTGACGAAAAAAAATTAAATTTGGTCGGCCCAGGTCATTGCAAGAAATATTGGAGAGATTCGCACCAGGACCGACGGTCCTACTACAAGCGATGTTTTGGAAGCGGTACCTTGATTTCATGGGCTGCATTTTGTTGCTGTGGAAAGCTATCTACATGTTTTATATTCACTCAAATGAATGCTAATATCAATGTAGATGTTTTGGACAGCGAGTTGATAAAATTTGCTGGAAATATTTATGGCATTTAACTGGACATATTGAAAGGATAACGCTTCAATTCACACGAAGAACATCTTTAACTATCGGAAAATTCCGGTATTACAATGTGCAGCATTGAGTTCGAACCTAAATCCTATTGAGGATCTCTGGGGGAACCTCTCTGCTCCTGTTTTCCAAAACGGAAAGCAGTTTGAGACAGTACGCCACCTTAAATTAACCATAAAGCAAGAATTTGCCAATATTTACATAACTATTCTACAGTCAGTAGTTAATTCTCTGATTAAGCGGCTTAATTTAGTTTTAAAATATAAGGACAATTCTACCGACTATTAAAATAAACATTTCTTTCAGTTAAACTCAAATGTATAGGCTTTACTGTTAAAAATAGTAAAATGCACATATAAATATTTACCATTAGCCTAAACTTCAATTTTGTTTTATAGTTTAAAAAATATTTTGAAATTTGTTAATTTTTTGTTTTTTTTTTATATCGTATACATTAATAATAACAAACCTGCATACTCAGAAATATTTCGCAATTTTGTAATCTTTAATTTTTTTTGCAAAAAGTTCATGCACATATAATTATTTGACTGAGGTATTTAAAAATTGAAATGAACGCCACTTCGTTCAAAAGACTTAAGCTACGAACCTGAGTAAAGTTGGTTAGGAATCCATTAGAGCATAGTTTAACGGCAGACATTTTTTACTTTTTATTAACTAGTACTAAAGTTCTATATGGTTTCAATAGGTCACTTACGACATGGTCAAATAAAAATTGTCATGGTTGAATCGCGGTAGATCGGTCAGGTTTGATTGCCTAGAATGTTGGCTATGAGTTGTATGATATTGGCAAGAAATCATCTACCAAGCTGCTTAGCTGCTTCACTAAGGTAAAAATTTTAATTCGGACCAGTACTGTCAACAATTGGACCGTCTGAAGGTAACAGTCTTGCAGTATCGACGAGTCAGCTACCAATATGATACCAATTGTGTTCCATCATAACAACGTCAGGCCACACGAATCGCTAGTGAATCGCTCAAAGCTCCGGGAGCTTGCTTAATTAATCTCATAGTCCAAACCATGCACCATGCTACTACTACCTGTCCCCCTGTCTTTAGCAAATGCATTTACTGATGAATAATTCGACCGCAACAGAAGCTTGCGAAATCGTTTGTCGCAGTTTGTTTACCAATAAGTACCAGGGCTTCTATGAAAATGTCTTTATGAAATTACATATGTACAAAACCTCGAAATGGCAACAAGACAGTGAATAATTGTCCTATATTGGATCAATAAATAAAATCTTGAATATAATGCACAAATCATGGAATACTTTTCACTAAACCTAAAAGTAATGGTATTGGTACTGGTAATGGTATTGGTTTTGGTACTGGTAATGCTAATGGTACTGGTACCTAGTTCTGGTTCTGTAACTGGTAATGGTATTGGTACTGGTAATGGTATTGGTATTGGTCCTGGTACTACAACAATTCCTTATGTAAATGGTTTTGCCGTAGTTTAAGAGACAAATACTGTAATTAAAACATGTGATATTGTGATTCAAAAAGAGTATAGAAACTGAATTGAGGAATTTTAAACATAATGTTAAAAGAAGAGATATCTCACAACCATAAAAGAGTAATCTTCCGCTTAGGAACGTGTGAATTTAATATTTTCACAAACCCGCAATTATGCAGACACACATATACGCAGGCAGACCACAATTAAGTGAAAATGTATTCATTACGTTGTACAAATCCGAACGAAAAAAAATCCAATTGCACTTGTTCATGGGAATATCGAGACTGGCTGTGAAAAAAGTGAAAAACAAAACACATGTATTCAAGTGCTGGCTGTCTGTCCGTTCGAATGCATAAGCGTATGAATACACAGAGAGCATTTTCAATAATTCGCACGCTTCCCAGGCAGTCTTCGTAGGAAAAAAGTTGTGTGTGTGCGAACTGTACTGAATGCACCGCTGAGTAGGACAGGCGAGCGAAATTGTTGCATGTGAAAATGCGCATGCTAAGCAAACAGCACAAGTAATGTTGAGAAAAAAGTGCGTGTGTTTTGCTTTGCCAGACACAAGCAGGACGATTATCCTGTCATTCACTTGTTGCGTGCGGCAAAATTAACAACAACAACTGTATGGAGAAACTATAATCACATGCGTGCGCAGTGAAAAGGAGTGCAAAATGTGGCACAGCGTGATACAGTTACAAAAATACATATGTAGGTATGTATATTTGAAGTATTTCATTTCAATTCAAGTTGTTGTTGCTGTGCTCATCAATTGTTGTTTGGCATCACAGGATGTTTTTAGGTTGAGTTGAAAGAAAGTTATAAATTTCTGCGAAATTGCGCATGTCTAAAGCATAACAAGAAATGTGAATTGCAAGCCAAGTGTATCGAATTGATTTGCGTTATGTTCGGCAACAGGTACTTCAGGGTTTTTGCGTGCGAATTGGAAGATAGAAACATGCTTTCATATACATTTCGATAAAGTATCTCTTGTTTAGATGTGAGTTCTTGCTAATTGGGTACCGATATGTGAAACTAAAGGTATAAATACCAGATTGACCGAAAAGTCCTTTCCCAAATGGGAAAAATGCCGTTGTTGACTCAATGGTCTGATACGGCAATATGAATAATAATTGCCTTTTTGGAGCGATCCTACGGACTTTATAGATCACCAAAAATATCGAGCAGAGAAATATTAGGTAGGCAAATATTTCCCTTTCGTCTTTATCTTTTGGATTTCGCGGCTATGTATAAAGCGCTAAAGAGCTCGAATCTGGCATACTATATATCTTTGAAAGGTCTTGACATAACCTACAAAACGACGCTATGCATGATTAGTTTGGATATTGCGTTCAACAGTTATAGACGTGTAAACATGGAAACGCCGAAATTCGCGCGATTTTAAAGTTTTCCTTCGTTAAAGGCAAAGCTGTGGAGGAATGGTTGCGGCGAGAGTGGGTGAAAACGACCATGGATAAGCCAACTGGTGGAAGAGCTGTGACAATGAATACCGATCAAATCATGGAAAACATCGAGTTAGACCGGCATGTGGCAACTCGTGACATCGCCCATTAGATGGAGGTAGTCACCAAACCATTTTAACTAATCTGCAGAAGGCTGGATACACAAAAAAGCTTGATGTTTGGGTGTCCCATAATTTAACGCAAAAAACCCTTCTGGACCCAATCAACGTCTGCGATATGCTGCTGAAACGGAATGAACTCGACCAATTTTGAGCGGATGGTAACTGGCGACGAAAAATGGATCACATACGACAATATCAAGCGGTAACGGTCGAGGTCGAAGGCCAGAATCGTCCCAACCAGTGGCCAAGGAAGGTTTTGCTGTGATTGGAGAGAATCATCCACTATAAGCTGCTTCCATATGGCCAGACGCTTAATTTTTCCATCTACTGCGTACAACTGGAGCGCTTGAACCAGGCGAACCACCAGAAGCGTTCAGAATTAGCCAACATGAAGGGTGTAGTGTTCCACCAGGACAACGCCAGACCACACACTTCGTTGATGACTCGTCAGAAGCTACGGAAGCTCGGATGGGAGGTTTTATCGCATCCACCTATATGGCCCGGACATAGCACCAAGTGATTATCACCTGTTCCCGTCCATGGCGAAAGTTGAACTCAAAAGAGGCTTGTGAAAAGTGGCTGTCCGAGTTTTTCGTTTGTGTAACACTTCTTATAAAGCATTGAATAAAGAGAAAAAAGGCGGAAGGGAGATTTGCCAACCTAATATAATATCATAATGGGTTGAACATGGTGGCAAACCTCATAAAAAGAACGTTGGATCCACAAACTTATACCGAAAAACCACACATCGATAGACAACAACATGGGACCTGAATTTTCTTTAAGTGACCATGGGTACTTTGGAAGCTATATCAACAAAATAGTAGTCGATACGTCCATACTCTCTGACGATTATCTCAGCAGATAAGGAGTGATACAGTTCATATCATAGGACAGAAGTAAATGGCTCCCGTGAAGAAATATTTTTTCTTAGTGATTCCGTGTGAACGTCATGAACACGTTCTGTTTAAATGATTATATAATAATGATTCTTTCGCGAAAGTTTATGGATTATATTATGAGATATTCCTAATATATAGAGTTCTTGATTTATTTAGGAAACACTGAAGCAAAAAAAAATAGTTTATTTTTACACAAGTTTTTTTTTGTACCACCTCTGCCTTGAAAAATGAAACAAATTTGCAAGGACAACAGATTAAAATCGAGCGGTTCTTGGAATCAGTTTTTCGAAACTCTAGTTCAGGGAGAGAATGTAGTGACATTGGAATTAGTATTTCTTCAATAAAAATATGAATGATCTGAACAAAATCAAGATTATTAGTGTTTTTTATGATCTAATCGAACTTGTTTGAAATCAGTACAGTTGGGATTTTATTTTCTAAATAATTGTAAAGTAAACATAGTTGCAAGAGATAGTAGTTTTCGATAAAAAAACTTCGAGCTAAATAAAGAAATCCAGCCGCATTTTTCTATGAAACACCTACGCTGTTGGCAAGTATTGCTTAACTCCACCGCCATACTTTGTCTAACTGCAGCCATTCATAAAATCGAGCATTACATACAGTCTCTTATACGTGTATGTGTATGTAAGTATGTATTCTACTACCAACTTTGTTAACCGTAAACGTAATCCATACCAAACACAAAACGTTCGCTCGGGCACCCGTTCGTACAGCAGCGTGTGAACCTGCACCGAAAGAAGGTAGCATCTTCACAACAAATCACTTATTTATTGTTGTGTTTCACTTTGGCATTTGTGGTGCTTTGTTTGTTATTGCAATGCTTCATTATTTGCTTTTCAGCCGTTTTTTGTTTTGTTTTTCCTTTTTGTTTTTGTGGAACACTGACCGTTTTCATTATCTGTTGTCTAATTTTTGGCAGTCCGCTTTTTTTGCAGCCAACAGTTTGGCTTATTTCTTTTGTTTTTGTTGTAATTTGAAATCTTTGCTTTGCACCACCACAGCTTCCAAGAAATTAAGATGCCACACTCATTGTCAGCGGCGGCGTGATGCTGCGGTGGTCGGCAGTCTTCTATGGCTCGTTTTGTTTGCAATTTCTTGCTGTTGTTGTTATTGTTGGCTGTTCCATTTAGCTGCAACACTTTTTTCTCGGTTTCATCGTAAACTAAATTTTCAGCTATTTTTAATCCCACTAAAACCATTTTTGATTAGTCAAAAAAAGGCAATTTTTATTTCGATTTTAATTTATTTGTGTTTTTGTTGTATGCCGTGTTGTTTGACAATTTATTACTATTGCCCAATAATCCGACGCTTAACTTTGTAGTGTGTCTATGCTGCTTAAATCTTCGCCGCCGTGATCTTTACAGCGCGTTTCTCAGTTTCAGTTTCGGTTTCGGTTTTAATTTCCAATCCCACCGTGTTGTTATGGCTTTTTGCAATGTCTTCAGTAGGGTACTAGTTCCACCGCCTGTCCGACAAATCATCGTAGAAAAGCGCTGCTTACCTGCTTCGCAGTCTCACAAAGCTTCAAAACTTAAGGAGATCTGCTAAAATGAAAGCAAATCTTTTTTGGCGCTTGCCTTTGTTACGCTCGCTTTATTGCTAATTTCAAATAAAATATTTCCATGCTTGCCAAAATATCAAATAGTCAAATAGTGTTTGGAAAAAAATTGTAATTTATTTATTTTAACCACTGCACGCAAGTTGCTTAATTCCCACGCAGTAAATGTGGCAAAAAATATTAAAATTTGATAAAATTCGTGATTTTCTCACTCCAATTCTTTAGTGTTGCAAATTTAGCATAACGAAGGGCTCATCGCGAAATTTGCTCGCTTTTGAGGGCAATGAAATCGAATGTTTGTTATTTGATACAAATATATAACCATATAGAAAAAGTAGCTGAATCCATCAAATACTCAAATAATTTAAAAAAATGTGACGATTTAATATGTGGATCGCAGGTGACTGAGAGTTTCGTAGCCTAACTTTAGGCGCTCAACCTAAATATTGTGAAAAAAGCATCGAAACACTTCGCACTTATGTGCTTAAAGGAAAAATGTCGCGGAAAAATTTATTTCGGGTCCAAAATAAAGTATCTGTTTCGATAATAAAACTTGATACATTTCAAAATCTATTGACATATATTTTAAGGACCGTTTTTTGGATTCGTTGGTCCCTAGTTTCATAAAATAGCTATACAGTTTTGAAGGGGTTTCAATTGAAAATTGTCATTGACTAAGTCAAAAAGTGGGAATTCAGAAGCTACAATACTTAAAAATATAATGCTTGGCCCTTGAAAATATTGTAGATGCCTCTACTGCTGAAAGAACTTCTAGCCTTATCAGATACATAATTATAAAAGTGAAGCTAAAAATCTCGAATAAAACTTGATTTTGGTCATACTTGGTAATAGGGTTGTTGTTTATAAATATGACATATAGGCAATTCACAAGCTTTGTTGTATGTCTTATGTCATATTTTAATATTCTTAAAAAATACGACACTTGTGAGCACTCTTAATTGTTGTATGTCATATTTTGTCATATTTCTACACTTAATCATAGCGATTTTTGCTGAGGCTAAAACCAGATATGTCCGTATTTTCCAGATATATGCAATGTGCGGTATAAATCGGTTGAGAAGTGTTCGGGCAGAAGGGCACGAGCAAACCCGACCACTGACGGACCCAAAAAAACCGGTTCTTCACAGAAAATCGACTACCCACTCGTCGAAGTTTTGCCCCAAAACGCCCCAAAGCCCCACCCACCGCAAAAAACCGAAAAAATTCGGCAGCAAGTGGGTAGGGGTATAGAATAACGAACTCAAGAAACATACCACGCAGTGTTGTATCAGTCATATTTTAATTTTGCATGTGAAACAACAACAGTGTTGGTGCGACAGTCATAAAAAAATATGACAATATGACGATATGACACAAAATGACACCTTGTGAATACCCTAATAATATATTCCTAACCTTTAGGAAAGCCTTCTGATAAAAATTCCAGATATTAGACCTATTTAAGAGTTTCCAACTGATCGATAAATAGAGATTTAGAAGGTATTATAATATAAACTATAAAGAAACAAGTATGAGGGTTATTATTCAAATAAATTTCCGCAGAGAGTTGCCATTTTATATTTATAAACTGTATGGATTTCGAACGTAGAAAAAAGGAAAAATATGCAAAATACCAAAAAAGGTGTTTAAAAAAAAAAAATAATTAAAAGAGCATTCTGCTGAATATTTAAACATATTTAGGAGCAGAGTTGTCAACTATTCAAATGTAAAAATTAAATTACCGCGGAAATTCCATAACTCGAACTTCAATAACTCGAAGATATCCATAATTCGAACACTTGAACTGGCAATAGCGTTTAGAAGTCAAAATTCATACAAATTTCCTTCAATGAATCAAACTTTTCGACAAGGGCAAAATAAAAAATTTTAAATTTTACTATCGAGGCAGATTTTAAAAAAAGTCCCTCTATGTCGTATGAAGATAAACAAAAATTCGTTTAAATTCCGTCAAATGTATGTATGTGATTGGCGTTGCAACCGTTTAGCCGGTTATAGCCGAATCGACGATAGTGCGCCACCTGTCTCTCTCCTTCGTAGTTCGGCGCCAGTTGGAGATCCCAAGTGTAACCAGGTCGCTCTCCACCTGGTCCCTCCAACGGAGTGGAGGCCTTCCCCTTCCTCGGCTTCCTCCGGCGGGTACTGCATCGAACACTTTCAGGGAGGATGGGATCATGTGTAGAAGTTCACGCAAGTGAGGAAAGTTTTTGATTGTCACTCACTTGGGAGTGGCCAGATACGATTCTTCTCCACATGGTTCAAGCAGCTCACGACTTCCGGTTTTAGACCAAGTATCCTCTGGGTAGCCAACAGACATCCGTTTGAAGGCGAGCTAAAGTGAGAAGGCGAAGCCCGCTTATGCGGTTGTGCGTAGGGTTTGGGACCCACCACATAAAAACACCCCCCAATGAAAAATCTACGAAAGCCTCGGATGAGACACCCCCCTTTTGATGACGACCCCTGCAAACGTTTTAAGGATAATGATATAAGGGCATGCACCTGGAATGTCCGGACCCTTAATTGGGAAGGTGCCTCTGCCCAGCTGGTTGATGTCCTCATACGACTTAAGGCTGACATCACCGCCATCCAAGAAGTGCGATGGACGCGACAAGGACGGAAGAAGGTGGGTCCTTGTGACATCTACTACAGCGCCCATATAAAGGAGCGCAAATTTGGTGTTGGATTTGTAGTGGGAGAGAGACTCCGTCGCAGAGTCCTGGCATTCACCCCGGTGGATGAACGTCTAGCCACAATCCGCATCAAAGCGAGGTTCTTCAACATATCGCTGATTTGCGCCCACGCCCCAACGGAAGAGAAGGACGATGTGACCAAAGATGCTTTCTATGAGCGCCTAGAACGCACCTATGAGCGCTGCCCCCGCCACGATGTAAAAGTCGTGCTTGGTGATTTTAACGCCAGGGTGGGTAAAGAAGGTGTCTTTGGCACAACAGTCGGAAAATTCAGCCTCCATGACGAAACATCGCCAAACGGCCTGAGGCTGATCGACTTCGCTGGGGCCCGAAATATGGTCGTACCAGATTCCAGCATAAGAAAATACATCAAGCTACTTGGCTGTCTCCTGATCGAAACACGCGGAACCAAATCGATCACGTTGTGATAGACGGAAGACATGTCTCCTGTGTTTTAGACGTGCGTACGCTCCGAGGACCAAATATAGACTCGGACCATTATCTGGTCGCAGCGAAGATACGCACCCGCCTCTGTGCAGCAAAGAATGCCCGTCAACAAACACAAGGAAGGTTCGACGTCGAAAAGCTGCAATCGCAACAGACAGCCACGAAATACTCTACTCGACTTGCACTCCTGCTCTCTGAGAGCACTCATCAGCATCTCGGTATAAGGGACCTGTGGAACGGCATCTCAAACTCACTGCGTACCGCTGCAGCCGAAACAATGGGTATTCGGCAATGACAAAAAACAAGCTGGTACGATGAGGAGTGCCGTCTCGCAGCGGAGAGAAAACAGACTGCCTACCTCGCAACATTGCAAACGACCACAACACGTGCGGGATGGGATAGATACCGAGAGCTGAAGAGGGAAGCGAGACGCATTTGCAGACAAAAAAAGAAAGAGGCCGAAATGCGTGAGTACGAAGAGCTTGAGAAGCTGGCAGACAGAGGGAATGCTCGAAAATTTTATGAAAAAATGAAGCGACTTAACGAAGGTTTCAAGACCGGAGCATCCTCATGTAGAGACCAAGGTGGTAATCTGGTAACCGATGTCCAGGGCATACTGGGATTATGGAGGGAACACTTCTCCGACCTGCTGAATGGCAGTGAGAGTACAACAACAGGAGATGGCGAACCCGATCCCCCAATCGATGACGATGGAACAGATGTTCCATTACCCGACCATGAAGAAATTCGAATAGCAATTACCCGCTTGAAGAACAACAAAGCAGCGGGGGCCGATAGATTACCGGCAGAACTATTCAAATACGGCGGCGAAGAACTGATAAGGTGCATGCATCAGCTTCTTTGCAGAATATGGTCGGAAGAAAGCATGCCTGACGATTGGAATCTCAGTGTGCTCTGCCCAATCCATAAAAAAGGAGATCCCACAATCTGCGCCAATTACCGTGGGATCAGCCTCCTAAATATCGCATACAAGGTTCTATCGAGCGTATAGTGTGAAAGACTAAAGCCCACCGTCAACAAACTGATTGGACCTTATCAGTGTGGCTTTAGACCTGGAAAATCGACAACTGACCAGATATTCACCATGCGCCAAATCTTGGAAAAGACCCGAGAAAAGAGGATCGACACACACCACCTTTTTGTCGATTTTAAAGCTGCTTTCGACAGCACGAAAAGGAGTTGCCTTTACGCCGCGATGTCTGAATTTGGTATCCCCGCAAAACTAATACGGCTGTGTAAATTGACGTTGAGCAACACCAAAAGCTCCGTCATGATTGGGAAGGACCTCTCCGAGCCGTTCGATACCAAACGAGGTTTCAGACAAGGTGACTCACTATCGTGCGACTTCTTTAACCTGATGCTGGAAAAAATTATAAGAGCTGCAGATCTAAACCGAGAAGGTGCAATCTTCTACAAGAGTGTACAGCTCCTGGCGTACGCCGATGATATTGATATCATCGGAAGCAACAACCGCGCCGTTTGTTCTGCTTTTTCCCGCATGGATAAGGAGGCGAAGCGAATGGGTCTGGAGGTGAATGAGGACAAGACGAAATATCTCCTGTCATCAAACAAACAGTCGGCGCATTCGCGTCTTGGCTCCCACGTCACTGTTGACAGTCATAACTTCGAGGTCGTAGATAATTTCGTATACCTGGGAACCAGCATCAACAACACGAACAATGTCAGCCTCGAAATCCAGCGCAGAATAACTCTTGCCAACAGGTGCTACTTTGGACTGAGTAGGCAATTGAACAGTAAAGTCCTCTCTCGACGAACCAAAATCAAGCTCTACAAGTCGCTTATCATTCCCGTCCTGCTTTACGGTGCAGAAGCTTGGACGATGTCAACATCAGATGAGACGACACTAGGAGTTTTCGAGAGGAAAATTTTGCGCAAGATTTATGGTCCTCAGAACATTGGCAACGGCGAATACCGCAGACGATGGAACGATGAGCTGTACGAGTTATACGACGATATTGACATAGTTCAGCGAATAAAAAGACAGCGGCTACGCTGGCTAGGTCATGTTGTCCGAATGGACGAAAATTCCGTCAAATAGGTCCCGGAAATTCTAAAATTAGTTAGTAAATAACAAGTTATAATTAGTTTTTGTGAAAGTTTGTGTTTTAAAAGAAATTTCTTGTGCCAAATCGTTGGAAATGTTGAAAAAAAAAACATTTGGTGATTCAACCATGTCGAAAACCCAAGTTTACGATTGGTATTAATCGTTCAAAAAGGGGCATATAAAAATCGCAACGTACCCCAAAGGTTGACTTGTTCCTAATGACGCCGTAAACAAACTAAATGACACATTGCAATAAAAATTTACAGAATAGTGGCTGACAGTTGTGCCAACTTGGGGAAAAAATTGAAATATTCTCAGCTGCAAAATTTAAAATGAGAATTTCCGGTTACATATTTGGCGGAATGTATATTGAATATTATATCAGAGTAATATATTCAGTAGCGTAACTATCCATTACCCTACGAAAGTAAATTTTTACAATTGGTGAAATTAAGTTATCAGAAAATGCCATGCACCTTTTCTTTATTTTTAAAAAGTAATTTAGATAAAAAAACTAAGAGGATTAAACTTTCGCCCGCGCACAATATAAATGTATAATATTCACAAAGAGTTATTTCTACGAGCTTAACACAGTTGAAAAGCTACCTGTTAAATTAAAAGTGAATGAATAAGCAAATAAATGAGAAAATAATTTCACTTTCATGTCAGTGTAGCACTGACTGCGTGAAAGCAAAGTGTGTTTTAATACTATTTTAGAAACGCAGTTTTCAAATCAAAACAAATATATTTAACAGAATCTATATAAACAAGGTAGATTGTCGATTATTTGAGAGAGAGAGTAATCAAGTAACTAGTCAAATGGCTCTTTATATGGAGTAATTATATATTGCTTTTTATAGATAATCGTATTGGTTTAACAGTTAGAGTAATGGAGCAGATTCTTACTACTTAAGGCCTGAATTCCAAGGCGATTTTTTATAAGTAGCTTGAATGAGGTGGAAATTATTATTATTTCAAGATTTAAATGACTTTAGATGACAAATTGTATAAGGTTAGAATATATTTGGAACTACATGATGAATACTCCTTACTCGTGAATGGCTCTACTTTCTCTTAAGTCTTAATGTCTTGAATTCGGACCGTATTCTAACGATTTATTATGACATGTCATAGTGAGAGAAGTTATATAGTGAGTGAAGTTTATGAACAACCACTAGGCTCCATTGAACTAATTCCAGTTGTCAGGGGGAGAAAGAGAGTCTTGAGTCATCTTGAGATCGTCTCACTTAGTAATTTGACGTCAGTGTAGCTACTTACTAATGTATATTCAATTAGAATGGCTTCAATTACTCTTAATGAAGTATAATTAAAACGAATTCATCAGAATTACACAAAATTAAGCAGAATGAAATACCAAAATTAAATGTAAAAAATCCATAACATTTAATGAAATATAAAACCGTTTTTTAATCCAAAACAAAAAAATTACAATATTTTTTCACCTGTATTTCACAGCCGCCTACTGAAACTAATACCAACTCAACTCAACGGCAGTAAGCAACAGGTAGCAGTTATTAGTAGAGAAACAACAAAAACAAACAAGCAGTATACCAACAATACTAAAAACAACAACAAACACTTTCAACAACAATCGTAGGCTGGTCCAGGTCAATTGTGTTGTGATGCTTCTGTTTCACATTCACTGCTCAACGTTCGCCAACAACAGCAGCAATCATTCACAAGATTATCTGTGAGAGCGGGTTTTGCGTTTGCGTTGCCTACTTTGCCGAATTGTCCTTTGGATTCATGGATTCATAGAAATATTTCGCCTATTGTCCTTTGTGTGTGTGTCTGTGCGGCGTTGTGTTGTTGGCATTTCCGTTTAACAGGTTCATCAATTACAATGAAAGAAATACAATCGCACACACAGACAACTTGCTGTTGTTGTTGTTGTTGCACATAACAGTGCAAAATGTTTAATAAGCGAGGAGGAGTGGGAAAACAGTGTGCACACAGCGTGTGTGCATGGCGAATAATTGCATGCAACAACATGTGGCAGCAGCGGCAGTAGCAAGTGCAGCGTAGCATTTCGAGCAGATTTTTTTGGGTTTTCACATGCCTGTCGCGCTGTTGCTGCGTGTGGAATTTCAAATACGAGCAGTGATATATAATTGGGTTGAGTTGTTTTTCTTTCTGCTTATAGTGCAACTCGGTAGGTGTTTGCTGTGTGTTGCACATAGCGGCGCACTAATTTATTCCAGTAGAATAGTTTTTTATCTTGTAGGCTTTTGTTACATCCTGATTGTGTTTCGAATTCTGCAGAATTGTTGCAATTCTCATGCGGCATTTCAGCTATGTGTGTGGCATGAAAAATGTTGCTGTTTTTGCAGTGGTTTGTTTTTTGGTGTGTTTTATGTGTGAGAAAGAATGGTGTTCTATTTTTTACGAGTGCTGAATTTGTGGTTTAATTTTTATATGTATTTACATTGCGAAGTGTAAGATCTCTGTTGTGAATAGTTTACATATCTTTAATCGGACTTAACTTCAAATCAGCTGTTTTGTCCACACAGTATACAAATACAGTTGAACTTCCCTAACTTGAATCACCATAATCCACAAAAACTCTTTGAGTTAGAGAGACTTAAAGTTATGGAAGGTAATTTGTATGAAATTTGACTTCTAGTGCCAATACAAGAGTTTGATTTATGGAGAACTTCCGAATTATAGAAGTTCGAATTATGGAAGTTCAACTGTAAATACCCGATTATTTCACTAATTCGGGAGTGGCATCAATATGATTCCTCTAAGGACCCTCGGCTACCATAAGTGAGTACTGCTTCTGTAACGATGAGCGTACGAATATCAAAAAGTTCGAATTCAAAGGGCTGCAAACATAACTGTTACGCAATTTTCTACTAAACTTTCTCTAAGATAGTAAATATTGTTATATTATCTCTTTTGGGCACTATCTGAAAGATCTGAACAACAACTTGCATTTTCAGTATAAAAAAGCAACGACTAAACTTGAGACTTACAATAGATTTTGGAGCTTTGCTCACAAATTCTCATTATTTCTTTTATATTCAGACATATTTCTAACGATGAAAAGAGAGGTTTGGAATACGAGAGTAGGCTCGATTATTCAAAACTTTATCACAAGGTCAGCAACCCATAAAATTTAAAAAGTTAAATTTAACTTTCTGTTAAAATTAAAAGAAAATTATAATATGGGCTACAATACGACTCTCGAAGAGACCTGTGCTATGGACAGTGCAGTATAGTGTAGTAAAACGATTAAAATCATGTACATTATCCATTAGTTGGCCACTTACGAGCTAATTAGGGATGAAGATGGACTACAAGTCCAACAAATAAGGCGATAAGAAACCGATTAAGAGTAATGAAGAATTCATCATCAATTAGACTGATATACAATGATCTATTCAGTACATTACTCGAATTTAAAGTCCAAAAAGTGTCTGGGTTTTACATCAAACGAGGTAATGGGCTCTAGGAACTATATTTATGATGACGTCAATATTGTATGATGGAAAAATAAGTGGTGTTCGCAGCCTACCAACCGCATGTAGTGGAGAAGGGCTTTCACTAGATATCAAACGAATCTTCGTCTACTTTTCAAAAACTTGTAGGCGTACGGACCATAATCCGTTCGTTAGAATTTCATTTCAACCTCTCTCACTTCTGGAATGAGGAAATAATCTAGCTAATTAGTCAAATTTTGATTGAAGCCCTGTACTGGGTACTGTTATTCTTCTTCTTATGAAAAAATCTTATTTTTATGAATATTATTCACTTTTTCACCATCCAGGCATCAATTCCTATGATTTTTAATACTAAGATATTCAAAAGTTTCAACTACCACTTTTGAATCAAAATCGAGTTCGCTGCTTAAGTCTTTTGTTCCATACCACAAAACATAAGCGTTAATGCCATAAATATTTGCGCTTTCTTTACATACTGAAAATCTTTCACTTGATTAACATTTTTCTCAAAAAACCAAAAAAACAAAAACACAAAATTAATTAAGAAGAGTAGCGCATAATTTGCACTGATGCCCCGAAAATGTAATTCTGCTGAATGCCGCAACATAAAAACGCTTGACAGCAATGCGACTTAAGCCATTTAGGAAAGCTGCCGCCGTCATATTGAAAAAAAAAGAAAGAAACGCTGACAGCGCGATGACATGTAACAATTAACCCAAAGCGGAGTAGTGCAATAAACAGCAGTCGCAGCAACAGCAACAGCAACTACCAACAACAAGCAACGGTAGTGTCGGATGAGCAGGAGGATCAACGCTTTTGCCGCGTTGTTACCCCTGATTAAATCAGAAACATTGAAACAAAAACACAAATTAATGCCAAAAATGGCATAAAAAGCAGCGTTGAGCGAGCGAGATGAAGACAATTTAAAAATGACAGCAACAACAACAACAAAGAGTATATGTGTTACAAAGAATTGAAAATCACATGTTAGCCACGCATGACAAACGGCATATGCTTGGATATTAAACATTTTTATTACACATCATTTAGGCGCTGTCCACATTCAAGTCCAAGTGTCCAGCTGTCCGGCTGTCCGAGACTATAATGCGGCGGTAAAGTTGGTCAGTGGCTGAAATGGGCGACAGAGGCGAAGCGTTTATAAAATTGATCCGTGGCTAAAGAGGGATGACAGTGGCGTCGTTTGTGTTGAGGCAATGAGATGATTTGGAACTTGTTTACCCCATACAGTGTTAAAAAGAAACTTCTGTTTATGAAAATGCAGTAAAAGTTGGCAACCCTGTTAGGATATTTCTGGGATTTCGATTAGAACCACCGGAAGAGTTTCTTCAAAGCAGTAGAGATGTATAATATTTATTTTTCTTCCATTGATGTTAGGTTCAAAATGTGTAGGAAATCGGAGTTATATTTCAATAGGTCCAGGGAGACCATATTGGCAGTATTATCCAAGTGTTTCGAAACCGACATCTACTCTGTACTGGCAGTCTTTGGTGTTTTTCGAATATAAAAGAGCGTCCTCTCGTTCCAAAATCAGTTCTACGTTTAATTCAATATAATTGAGATAATATTAGTCTTCTATACTAAGTTACAGGGTGTCACTGAATAATTTCTTCCCAATTTTCCAGAAGTTTCTACGCCAATACCTATCAAATTTACAGAATGGATCACTCTCTGAGGCTCAAACCCAATGAAAAAAGTACCAAGCGGCGGACGAATGATTAGGAGCTGATGTGGTGAGATATTACAAATATAAAAATAAGTTTGCTTCATATTAGTGCGCTACGCATTTGCTATCAAAGTCAAAGATGATGCCGTTGACAGTGCTGCCATTGAAGAATGCTGTTGAAGACACACTCGCTTGATTGCATTGTTGTTGTTATTGTCAACAATAACAAAGTAGCGACAGCAAATGGAGGCAACTTTTGTTGTAAATTAAACCATAAAAGGCAGCAAACTGTCAAACTTCAGCTGTAAGACAACAACAAAAACACCAGCAAACGCTACAAAAACACTAACAACAACAACAAGAACAAATAGTGAACACAACAATGCTCATCAAATTTAGTTAACCCCGACTTGAGCGCAAAAACAACGCTTTCGCGGCGCAAGAAAATCAAAGTAGCGCGCGCATGCGCACAAGCATACATACAAATATATATGTATGTGTTGGTGTAAAAGTAGTCGCTTCGCTGTAAATAATAAAAATGTGAAGAATGGTGGTCAACCGTTGAAAAGAGAAAAAATAAAATAATGAAATGACACGCAGCAGCGGCGGCGACGGCGACAGCATTGTGGCAGCCAGTCCGGCTAAAATGACAAGCGTAATAAAAAGCGATATTCACAATATTTTTGAGTTGTCATGGCTGTCATGATGATCTTGTGATGTAAAACGCTCAAGTAGTACTCGCTGTGATCAGCTCAATTGGCGAGTGCGCCAAGTGGTTGGTACGCTTGTGTGCGTGTGTTGTTTGTGCTTTTCTTTCCATCCGCTTGTGTTTTTTGTTTGTATATGAATTTATATATGTGTTGTTGTTGTTGTCCTTTCTGCTTGTCAGCGCTTTTAACAAGTGTATTGTAGTTGTTTGCTCGTCCACTTTATATGGCTTGTTGTAGTTGTTGCTGTTCCACCGAAAAGTTTTGCTGTTGTTGTCATTGTCATTGTCAGCATTGTGGCATCAAGCAACAGCTAACAGCTAAGAGCCATCATTGTGGCATCGCCATCATCATCATCATTGCCTGAGACAGCGCGTCTCGTCTTATTTAGACAAAACAAGTCTTTGGCATTCGCCATTCAACTCAACGCTCGGTGTCATATGCTTCAACAAGCATCTCACAGACTTCTTCAAATGCTTTGTTGTTGCCTGTTTGTCTGCGCATGTACGCTTAGGTGGGTACTTGTCATTATTACTTGCAATTACCGCGCTCACTTGAACAGGTGAGTTTTTAGTCGACCTGGTGATTGAGGTTGTTAATGATGACGATGTGTGTAAGACAAGTGGCTACTTGTATAATGAGCAGTGAGTGTGCAGTGGGTTAATGAAAGTGGTGAGCTTTGAATGAAGTAGTCAAGTGCAGATTCATATTAAGTTGGCAATATGGATCACATACTACGACAATATCAAGCGAAAACGGTCGTGTCCGCAGGCCGGTGAAACGTCCCAAATAGTGGCCAAGCCGGGATTGACGGCCAGGAAGGTTTTGCTGGAGGCTTGTGAAAATTGGCTGTCCGAGTTCTTCTCAAAAAAGGAGGGGGGCGTCTACGAGGGGGATATTATTAAATTGCCGTCTAGATGGAAAAATTATCGAACGAAACGGGTCATATTTGAACGGTTCCACTGTAACACTTTTTATAAAACATTGAATAAAGAGCAAAAAAGCTGAAGGTGGATATTTGCCAACCTAATATTTAAACTCTCAGAAAAGAAAAATGGCTCCGGTGGAATATTTTTGGTTTAATTGACAAAAAGTTCAATGGAAGGTACCATAAGAATGACTAGGTCAAAAATACGGATCTATTCTAAGGTTATGGTGATACTCGATTATACTGGTGAGACGATGATGGTGACACGATTAACGCAACAATGTACATTTCGTATTAATATGATTTATCTATAGTATTATGAGGTTTTTGAGGTCTCAGTTGTGGGTTTTGGAAGGATTAAGATTCAACTACTTCGTCCTGATAATTATTTTATCGGATTTTTTTAATTATTTTCCTGATAATAAGAGCACTCTAGTAGATTTTAGAGCATAAAGTCCCGTCTATACGAAATTTAGATTATTTGCGTGCCAAAAGCTTGGAATATTTGCTTCATCGTTTAAAGAAATTCATAAAAAATAAGTATGAGTAAAAGTATATTTAGACGTATATAAAAAATATAATTTTTCAAAAGTATCTGCTCTAGTAAACTCCAAACGCTGTTCAATGTCACAAAATCGCAAAAATATTACCTTACACCCACTATTAGCCATCAATTGCTTTCCATTTAGTTGTGCCTATCGTATTTATGGCAATAATTTTGCATAAATTAATTTCACCAAAATCGTACCTTTCCAATTCGTACGTTCTCTTTCACCACACGAAGCGGCACAATCGTAATTTTCACTCACACCGGAATGTGACCTAGTCGAAATGGTAGACGCGCCCAAGTCGATCATGTTGCTGCCAAACAAAAGTTAAAATTATCACAGAATGGCATGCAACAGTGATGATTAACAAATTGCGCTTACAAAGGAGAATGTGTAGACGATGTAGTACGAGAGTCGTATATAGTATGTATTCATTAGTGTTTACACTGAAAAGTGCAGTCTAAAAACTGTTTGTGATTATTCACATTGTGTTGCATGAGTCTAACTGGGCTATGCCATATAAATACCTAGGTATTGAAATGAACTGAAAATATTTGCTGGACCTAGTCACAATTTTTTTCCCAGAAAAATTATTTTATATAAAAACTTTTAAAAGTCGGAGAAAATCTCAATGTAGTGCCTCTCAAATGTCTGCAGTTATACATTGATCATCTTGTTGCAACATATTTATAATATACATATGTATGTATATCAATATTGCAATATTGGTGGCATGCAACAATGCGGTTATGCCGCTTGACAGCATCAACATTTATGGCTAAGCACTTCCGGCATAAGGCAACAAGTACAATATGCATGTAAACATAAGCACAAACCAACAGTGTATACAAAAAACCAACAACAACAAAATGTACAACAACAAAAGCAACACCAGAGTCGCAACGCATGCGTCAGCAAACATTTGTAAATGCAAGCGTTATGACGATTGTGTTTATTCTCACGTTCCGTGTTGCCAACTATGTAACGTACCACCACAGCAACAACAGCAGCAAAAGCAGCCACAGTTTGAAAGAATGTCCATATTTGCGTTGATATATAACCACAAGGCAACACTCGTGTCGCCAAGCGCCACACATTAAATACACAAACAACTCTATTGTATACCGGTGAACACACCTCCCCCGCGCACACACACACACACTGGCGCACAGCATAATGGCAATATATGGTAACATATTTTATGGCTTGACATTTGTAAATATGAACAGCAAAGCGTTGCTTGTTGTTGCAACAACATGTTGCTAGCGCCAGTGCACACAATTGTCGCACAGTTGCGGCAAAGCCATAAATACACTACTGTGTGTTGTTGTTGCTGTTGTTGTTTCTACTTTGCCGTCATGGCACTATTGTGTTTGCTGCACCTGCAGCTGCAACTTTTACTCCAACGGTCAGCAAATTTATTAGCTTTTGATATGGTGGTTGTGGTGTTTGCGGCAGCAGCATGCGGCATACAGCATGTTGCATAAGCACACAAAAAACTAAAATAAAAACAAAAACCACATTTGTGGTAATTGTATGCATAATTGTTGCTGCGCAAATGCTGGTGTGTTTATCTACATTTGTAGGTTTGTCTATGGTCATTTGAGCAACATTTGTATTTGGCTTGGCATTTTTATGCTCATTTGTTGTTGGTGCAGGCATAAAATGCTGTACAAATTAATTAATGAGTGTTGGCGGCAATTTTGTTGACCACAAAGAAATTAAACAATTTATAGTCTGTCAAATATGACTTTATGGTTTTTAGAAAGTAGCTCAAGCTGATAACCAGAAATGCCTGTTGGATATTGTGGGGGAAAGGCGATGAAAGAGATTGCCGATCAAATGTCCTACAATTTAGCAGTATTTTTTTAATATATAATGTGTAACAAATTTTAATTTGATCATACATATGTACATAAAATATATAATTATACGAGAGAAAAGGTTTACTTATACCTCTATTATGTAAGGCAACTGGTGTATACTGGCGTATAGTACTTTAAATTAATACAATTGTAAACCATTGCTCGATCTCCATTCCCACCAATATTAAACAAATAGATTAGCAATCCTCCGGGCATATTTCTGCCATGAAAATTAAGTCGGTGGTGCCCACTACCCATTCAGAGTTGTTCCAATATACATATATCCTTCGATATACAAGTCCTCGATTTAAGAGATAACAGAAACATCCCATTATATCAGTTAGGTATTAACATTGTCCAACGGAGTTCAACTTTACACCACCAAGGGCGTTCGCCATGGACAGGAACAGGTGGCGCTATGTCCGGGCTATATTTTGTATGCGATAAAACCTTCCATCCATGCTCCCGTAGCTTCTGATGAGTCATCAACGAAGTGTGTGATCTGGCGTTATCCTGGTGGAACACTACACCCTTCCTGTTGGCCAATTCTGGACGCTTCTCGCCGATCGCCTGCTTCAAACGGTCCAGTTGTTCGCGGTAGATAGTAGAATTAAGGGTCTGGCCATATGGGAGCAGCTCATAGTCGATGATTCCCTTCCAATCCCACCAAACACACAGTAAAACCTTCCTGGCTGTCATTCTCGGATTGGCCACTGTTTGGGACGATTCACCGGAATCGAACACGACCGTTTTCGCTTGATATTGCTGTATGTGAACCCATTTTTCGTCGCCAGTCACCATCCGCTTTAAAAATGGGTCGAGTTCGTTCGCAGGCGTTGATTCTGTCCAGAAGGTTTTTTGCGTCAAATCATGCGGCACCCAAACATCAAGCTTTTTTGTGTATCCAACATTCTGATAATGGTTTAAAATGGTTTATTGACTAACTACCATCTCCTGGGCGATGTCACGAGTTGCCACATGCCGGTCTAACACGATGTTTTCCATGATTTTATCGGTATTCGTCGTCACAGGTCTTCTGCCGGCTGGCTTATCCATGGTGTGGTTTTCACCCGCTCTGAATCGTCGAAACCATTCCTCCGCAGTTCGAAGTGATAGAGTACCATTCCCCAAAACACCATTATTCTCAAGGAACGTTTTGTAGGTTATGTCACGATCTTTCAAAGATGTATAGTATTGCCAGATACGAGCTCTGTAGCGCTTTATGGGCTTTATGCATAGCCGCGAAATTCAAAAGACAAAAAGCCGGAAGGGAGATATTTGCCAACCTAATATGTAAATGTTTTTCGATTTTTCTATCGACATACTAGAAAGTGCGTTGATTCTTAGTCATAATTTCATTCCTAAGGGGCCTGGACTGGAAGTCACGGATCAGAATTGCTGTATCAAGAGTAACAACTTGAGTAAAAGATGATATCTTGCTGAAGCGCGGAGGCAAATTTTCTTCGGTATCGTGAAGGGATCGTCCACCGCCAACATTACTGTCGAAAGAAGAATGTTCAATTTAGAACAAGGGACCATACATATTTGGGACAAATCTGATCGAAAACTACAACCTCCCGGTTGAATTTATATTGTAACATAATAGTGGATTTTATCCTTATTTATCGGGCAATAAATGAATTAATTATATTGGTTGTATGCACTGTCTTAACCTTATGTGATACATATAATAACTTCGCTCTAAAATTGACTATTTCTCGGTTAAAGAGAGAAATATCTCCATAATATTCAGCGGGAGTAAGACGCTTAGCACAGCCTAATTTACACATTTGTACCTCCATATGTATATCAAAGAAACCAAATGTAATCAACTCTAGGCTTCATCATGTAAAGCACGGCTATACCTAAATCTAACCTTAGTTCTAATCACATCTTAAATTAAAATAATAAAAAAGCAGAGCAATTGAAAAGCTTTAAGTTATTGTTAGTAATCGTCGATATTTTTCATATAACTATATTTTCATTTCTAATTAACTAATATGTATGCCAAGCGCTGCTTCTGTTATCATAGCTTTTCAAGCTAAAATTTAATTAAAAAGTGCTTCAAACTCGAAACAAAGAAATTCGGCGTTCTTCTCGCTGCATTTCTCCACACACCGTTTCTGCGTAATTTGGTAAGAAAGACATTATACCGATTACAACATCAAGCAATTGATTAAAGCGAAAAGCTTCGCGCGACAAACAACGAACGTGCTGTCATTCAGCTCCACCACAACAACTACAATAAAAGCGAGACAACGCAACGTCCACTTGTTACTCCAGTTACAAATTCACACGAATTATGATTAGAATCTCTCGAACAGCGGAGTATAATAAAAATTCATTAAAACCAAAACAACAAAAACATAAAGTCATTCGACTTGGAGAAGGTAGAGCGGCGGGAAATAAACGCGAAAAAACTCAAAATTAAATCAAATTAAAAATGAACTGTAAGTTTGTGAAACACAACGGTGCAAACCATAAAAAGTTGATTTATCAGCAGCAACAAATTTAGCCGTAAAACACCGCGGCGGCGACAAACGCCAAGTGCAAAGCGTCGTCATTTCATACAAATACCCAGATATCTAGGCATCTTTCTCTCTTCACACAACACAAGAAGTTTATATGTTTATACGCGGAATTGAGCGCGCGCAGATTGAATTGTTAAAATGGTCAACATCGCCATCACCAGCAGCAACAACAATAATAACATTAACATCATCAGCGCATCGGTAGAAGCAGACACTTGTGCTAGCGCTGCGGTGGATAAAATGGTGTTTATGATAGACGCAACCGAGGCACTCATATCAAAATGCTCACTGACCTCAAGTGACAGTGGCAAGTGCTTTAGAGATAAACAAATACATGTGCAATGGTATTGGTGACCACAAGCGACGAATTTAAATGAATGAAAAAATTATAAAATGTGTAGCAAATGTTGGGGCATAGACAATTATTTGAGCGGGTAAAGGGGTATATTGGAGTTTATATAAAGAAGTGGTGACTGCCAACTGGGCGACATGCAAGTGAAATGTGGTATCTTAACATTGTTGGCGGTCATAAATCTGTAACACTGCGCGTTTGCTGTTGGTGGAATGGCGCAAGTGCCGACTTGTGTATTGGCTAACAGGTAAGCGCGTACAATTTGTTTTACTTTTTTCGCTATAAAAGATTTTTATTTCATTTTTTTAATTTTTTCTCGTTTTTACACATTTTCTCCACTTGTTATTTCGGTAATCAACACATTGCTACTGCTGCTGCTAATGTTACTTGCTACCTTTTGCTTTATCTGTGGTACTTGTGCTTGCTTGTGATGATGATGATGATGAAGACGATGATATGCCAGCCATTAATGCTGGAAATGTTTATGTTGTGTGTTACTTTTACAATGAGCTAATTTAACATACTAACTCAGAGAAAATAAAGATTTTTTTATGATTTCTTTTTAATTAAAATTTAAGGAGAAGCAGCTGCTGGCATAGCAAGCGATTTCAACATTTTGTGGTTGCTTGTAAGGTGGCGAAACTATGCTTTATTTCGTTGAATGTGGTGGTAATGGGAAGTATATTTGAAATCTAGTTCAGTTGTGATTTATTTCGAGATCAAAAGTCGTAATAGAAACAGATCATGTGATATCAGATCATATGATCTAAGTCAAATGATTGGAAACACAATAATATAAATCGGGACTTCATGCCTCAGATACGCTCTGCAAAATTAACTCACTTCAAATCTGTAAATTGTCCTTTATTAACATTTAACCCTTTAGTAGATATATCAGATTCAATAAAGACATCACATTGTCTACATCGTATGATTTGAGGAGAGTAAAAATTTGCAAAACGAAAGAAATCACATCATTAGTACTATTCAATCTGAAGACATTACAACCGAAGGCGTTGAATGTTGTGACTACCGGAAGCCGTCATAAACACATACATTTCATGAGTATAAAATAAAGTATTCAAGACTATTGGTTGTTTAGGATGAAGCTGCTGTTGTCTTTTGCTTTTTGACCCTTTTAAGGGAGTCGGGAGTTCCGCAAGTTATGAAATGTTTATGAGTCTTAGACTTTCGTAGAATCGCTAGTTTGATTTTTGAATAACCGACACTGGATTCATAATCAGCGACCCCGAAAACCCCCGAGAAACCACTTTCAAGCAAATCCTGGAGTTTTAAAATTCGTTGTCCGCCATATTGGTTTTCTGTGGTTATCTTAAAACCCTGATCTGATGGGGTTAAATGGACCTCAGTTTCGGATTCAGCGTCCCCAAAAACATATAATAGACAAAGTAAGACAAGGTCATGACAAGTTTTTTTGTGTGGCTTATTATGCGACGCTGAGAATGTAATTGCATCCGCCATTTTGATTTTTGAATAACCGACCCTGGATTCGTAAACAGCGACCCCGAAAACCACCGAGAAACAAGTTTCAAGCGAATCCGATTAGTTTTAAAATTCGCTGTTCACCATATTGGTTTTCTGGGGTTATCTCAAAACCCGGATCTGATGGGGTTAAATGGACCCGGATTCAGCGACACAAAAACAGATGATAGACATAGTAAGAGCCCCAGATCATGACATGAAATTTTTTGTGTGGCTGTGAAATTAGCGTTACTCTATACAAACAGCTACTTAACATTGAGAACACACATAGTGAATTTCTTCAGAAACATGTGCGATTCGATGATTAACATCACCGAAAAGGCTTTATAATGGGAAAACAATAGATATTTCCAAAGAATATGATTTAAAAACTGGCTAATTACAAGCTCTACCCAAAATACTTCCGAATGGTATAAGTAAATAGAAGAAAGATAAGCCGAGTTAAGCAGAAATAAAAAAAAACGGATTTGATAATATTTCGTATTAGTTGTATGAGAAGTTCATACAAGAGACATCGATCAAAATATAATATTGGTCCAGCTATGGATTAGCATATTCAAATGCAATCAAGCGCCATCTATCGGAAAAATTGTATTTGTTCCAAGCAAGAAAATTGGGAAAGAAACCCAGGTCATATATGTTGATACCAAAATCTTATGGAATACCAACTCGAATGCCTCGGCTCTAGTAGCCTCTGTGTACCAGTGACACAATTCACATTGACTAAGATGTTTTGAGAAAATAAGATGGAGAACAATAATTTCTACTTCACAACATATTCGAAGATTTGTGTGGACTCTAAGTAATGAAATTAATGGAGAAACTTCTAAAAAATAGTGAAACTCAAATACTAGCAAATATTTAAGTATACTAAAAGTATTGTAATCTACATTATTCCCAAAGCAACATTTTGGCTTCAAAAACAAAAACATCTTTCGACTCGCTATGCTCTTATTCTTTCAGAATATTTCTTTTTTGTATGCGTGTTGCTAGCGGGTTAAACGTGCAGCGCGTTTCCTTTTGTAATTCGCCACTGCGTGCGGTAATTTCTTTTTCTCTTTAAAGACAACTGTTTTCTATTCCACTGTACGTTTATTTGTGTGTCAGCAGTGGAGCACTTGATAGCTGGTCTTCTGCTGAATTCGTTAGGTGCTTTATGCCTTTTTCTTGGCTTGTACTGCAAGTTTTTGCTTCGTTTATATCTTTTGACGCTGAAGAGTATATCTTTTCCAGCGACATTTAACTTGAAGATTCAACTTTTTTTCCATATTATACCTTCACATTGACTTTGGCCCTACAAGTTGTCGCTTTCCGGTTGGTCTAACCGTAATAATTAAAGCGACGTTGATCGTGATTGTCAACATTTCTTAGAACTCACGTTAGGTGTTCGGTGTGCCGTTTGCGTTTTGACTTCGAAACTTTGGCTTGATGTATGTAGCTGTTGTTATTGTTATTGTGTTGGGTGTTGTTGCTCTGAAAGTTTGCCGTTTCCTCTCAACACGCGTTGACCTTACAACACGCGCTTCAGCGAGTTTTACAATGGGCCATGCAACAAAATGCTATCTGAAGTAGTTGTAAAAGCAAGTGACGATTTTGTCTGGTGCTTTTATAACTAAATAAATATGAGGTGGAGCGTACACGTTGTACAATTAAGCTAGTGGTGTCATAAACAAATTTATGAATTTATGGAGCACAATTAAAGTATGTAGTTTACTATGAAAATTGCTGTAAATTGATGTCAAAAGACGGAAGTACAAGCAAAAGTGGAATCACTTGCTTCATATATGCTCAACTAGGGAATTTGATTTTTTTGTGAATCTACCATAATTCAGGTTGTGTTCCTTGGTATGTTGTTACAATTGCGCAGCAGAACCAACCTGCTCACAGCTTGGAATCCAAGAGGTGCTACGTATTAGTGCATCTCCGTCTTAACGAGTGAAAAGCTCTTATGTAGAATACCTGGAACTGATTGAATTATTTAAATAATTATTCAATAGGTCACTGAGGTCCGGCGCACTTTCCATCTATTCCAACATTTTGTGGGAAGGATAGTATCTTCATTGGACCAGGACTATACTGCTTCTCATACAGAGAATATTAACAAATTTTGATTGAACTAAATACCACATCTATTACGGTTCACCTTAAATACAATATATACCAATTAGTTACACTTGCTCCATCCGAAGCATTCAGAATTCCCCAAATCGCCAAAAAAAAAAAAAAAAGTTACACATAAATTTTGTCATCACCGCTAACTGTAAACCAAACAATTGTAACAAACGCTTTCGGCCACGCGTCAGCCTGAGGTATGTACCTCAGCATGCCCATTTGTGGCACGTTGCCGCAAGTTGCCACACACACGCAACACGGGACATTCGCACCCGCACACACTGTTTCTTCTGCTCTTTGCATAAATCAACTCTCTATCTGCATAAGTATAACCAATTCGAACGCACATGCTTTAGCCTTAAATCGTTCAATGCTTAGCATAACAATGCCTGCAGCTTCGCCGTGGGTCCACTAACTACTAACTATCTAAGTGGATTGTAATAAGATTTTGAATTATAATCAATTTTGTCTCGACGGTGTTTGATATATTTGAATTATTTATTTTAAACTGAATTATTAAGTGTCGCTTTGTTGCCAACTTAACGCTGGAGCACATATCCATATCATATAAGTATGCCTGTATGTGTTTTCCTTTATTCTATATTATTGCCTAAATCGCATTGTCACCACTTCATTAAGATTACACCGTCGAAGTATCGATTTAGTTGCGGCTATTAAGTTCCAGCTTGTCTGGTGGCGGCTCATGCTCACGTTTATTGGCCGCCGGTGCGTGCCGAACATTTAACGATTTGTTATGGCAGCGTGTATTAGACAATGAATGATGGTAATGTGCTTTGATAGAGTGTTGAATAAAATAAAAAAATGCTAGGTATCTTAACAATAGATATCAAGAGTATGTATTTGATATGTGTATATAATATATAGAGGTTTGAGTGGACTTAGAAGCAGGTAAATAAAAACTTCTTGTACGAATGAAAAAAATAGATGCACAGAGAATAGTTATTAAAGACAAAATTGAGGAGAAGTCTAGCATATAGCCCTCTAAAAGTATATTAGTTAGAAGAAGGCTTAAAACGGACTCAATTTCGAATTAACTACATAGATGTGCATGAAATGATACCTCGGTATATATTGTTTGACAAATATCTCCCTTCCGCTTTTTTGCTCTTTTTTCAATGCTTTATAAAAAGTGTTATAATGATCGGATTTAGTTCAAATATGCGCTGTTTCGTTCGATAATCTGTTTCCATCTAGACGGAAACTTCATAATACCCCCCTCATAGACGTTATTTGCGAAGAACTCGGACAGCCACTTTTCACAAACCTCTTTTGAGTTCAACTTTACACCACCAAGGGTGTTCGCCATGGACAGGAACAGGGGGTAATCACTTGGCGCTATGTCCCGGCTATACGGTGGATGTGATAACACCTCCCATCCGAGCTCCCATAGCTTCAGACGAGTCATCAACGAAGTGTGTTGTCTGGCGTTGGCCTGATGGAACACTATACCCTTCCTGTTGGCCAAATCTGGACGCTACTCGTCGATCGCCTGCTTCAAGTGGTCCAGTTGTTTGCAGTAGATGGTAGAATTAAGCGTCTGACCATATGGGAGCAGCTCATAGTGGATGATTCCCTTCCAATCCCACCAAACACATAGCAAAACCTTCCTGGCCCTTAATCCCGGCTTGGCCACTGTTTGGGACGATTCAGGCCTTCGACGACGATTGTTTTCGTCGCCAGTCACCATCCGTCGAGTTCGTTCCGTTTCAGCAGCATATCGCAGGCGTTAATTCTTCCAGAAGGTTTTTTGCGTCATATTATGCGGCCAAACTTCAAGCTTTTTTTGTGATTCCAGCCTTCTACAGATGGTTTAAAATGGTTTGGTGACTAACTCCCATCTCCTGAGCGATGTCACGAGATGCCACATGCCGGTCTAACACGAGGTTTTCCATGATTTGATCGGTATTCGTCGCCACAGGAATTCCGCCGGCTGGCCTATCCATGGTGTCGTTTTCACCCGCTCTGAATCGTCGAGCCCATTCCTCCGCAGTTCGAATGATAGTCTACCATCCCCCAAAACACGGCGTTTCTCTAGCGGATTCGTCTTTAACGAAGGAACACTTTGAAATAGCGCGAAATTTCGGCGTTAGTGAACTCCATGTTTACAATTCCAAACGTTGATAGAATAAAATTGGAATGTTCTGAAGGACGAAATCACCAAAAACGGTCCCATTAGAAGAATTCATCATGTCAAAAATAAAAGAACTTGAATGTTTCTTCGTTTATCTTCCGATGATCTCCATATTGGAGTTCTAGCAGCTTTTCTTATCATTAGATCTCAGGAGAATGCTCGTATTTAGCGGTAACGAAGAGGAGAATTGGTTCGAAGCAAAAGAAAAGTCATATAATGGTTTCAAAATATTGGAACAACTTTATAATCAGTGTATAGCCCTTGATGACAACTACTTTAAGACGGAATGAGCCTCTTTGTAATATAGTACATACATTTAATACAAGAAAATCTACGCAGCATTAGCAACACCACACTTCCCCTTCCGATCGAGAATCACTCCAGCGAAAGCTGCAATAAAAGCTATTTCCCCAGTTTACACAAATAAAGCGGGTGAGAGCAAAGTGATTAGATCAACCTGCGTGCCAACAATGTATATTCATAAATTATTCCAATTCACGAACAACTGAATTGTTGTACGTATCATTTTACACCCGCACCATGCGAAGAACAGAACAATATTGGAGTGCGCAACGAACTATAATCAATAACATTTAAGCGCGGCAACCTAGTTAATGGTGCGCAAAGAGCGCACAAAAACAACTGCAATAAAACAAAAACTGCGCAACAACAACAGACAACAAAAATAATAAAAAAGCGCGGCAGTTAGCAGTCACCAAGAACAACAACAGAATGCGGCAGAAATAATAGCAATTGGAGCGAACAATAGCCGCACTAATGGCAACATAACAACAACAACAAACTGCTGCTTGCCGCCAGTACGGATTCTGGGTCATCAAAGTCACGAGACTGCCACAACAGGCAGCAGTCAGCAATAGCAGCAGCCATAATACTTATAGCAGCAATAATAATAATAACAACAAAAACAATAACAGCAACAACAGTTTGATAGTACGTGTAGTAGTTGGTGAGCCAACGGCAAAAGCAGAGTGGCACAACCGCTGTTGTCGCGAATTATTTGATTTTATTGCTGTTAGTATAGTGTACTTTTCCAGCAATTTACTGCAACAAAATATTTTCTCGATTTTGTTCTACCACTTAGCGATCATTACACATTGCTGCTGTTGTTGTTGTTGCGATGCAATGCGATAATGTAATTGTTGCCAATTGGCAGTATTCGTACTTAGATACCAGGAATACCACGATTCTGGATGCGAATAGAAAGCAATGTGGCATTGTATTGCCGGAGCCACCGCCGTCACGGCAACCACAATTGCAACTCTAGCTGTTGTAGTTGCAGCTGGTGTAGCGACTTGAAGTGGGTGAGAGAATGAGTAACTAAAGTGGCTGTGTAAATATGCCAAGTGTAACCGAATACTGAGGTATTCTTTATATCAAAATTAAGGATTTGAAATTTTCTACCCTAAATTTTTCGTTCTTAGTTCGATTACCGACAAATATGACACATAAGTTCCACAGACATAAACTTATGGAAGAGTAAATTTGGAATTAAGGGGCTTCATAGTAGAGATAATCAGTGTCAATCACAAAATTATTGTTGACAAAAGTGTTAATTCAGTCTTTAGGGATGTTGTCTAGAATATGTTTCTAGAACCCCATAGGATCATTCCGACCTCAACAAGTAATGATGTTTCATCTCTAAGTTTTATAACCAGTATGACTCCGTCGTTCCTTTGAACTACCTCAGGTTAATGAAGTCCAAACGATAGTACCAAAGACCACCCCCTTCTTAATACTTCCTCTTTTTGACGCTCTGCTTTGATGAGAGTTGGATACTGTGGTTCCGGTCCTATGGTTTCGAAGTCGCTGCTTTCTTTCCAAACAGTTCAACATTTCCTCTTTATGGAGCTTTGCTTTGATGGTATGTTGAATGTACTGCAAATTTTCGGTCCTATGTTTTCGTGGTTGCAGATTTCTTATTAGTACGTGAATCCATTGTAAATCAAACTTCCGATCTTTATGCTTTCGTGGTCGCATCTTTTTGGCCAGGTAGTTCAACATTTCCTCTTTTCGATCCTCTACTTCGACTATAAATGGAACCACTGTAAATTAAGGGTCCGGTTTTATCAGCTTAGTAGTAGCTGCTTTCTTGTGAGTTAGTCTGTCATTATGAAGCTCTGCTTTGATGGTAGGTGGATCCACTCCAAAGACTTATTCCAGTCCAATAGATTTCGTGGTCACTGCTTTAATGTCAAGTAGTCCGGCATCTCATTTCAGCGTACTTCGTGGTTACTTACGCTTTGATTTCATACGATCCTTTTTGCAATCAGAAACTACGGTTGGTTTTACAATTCGGTTCCGAAACTCTAAAAATTTGATCGTCCACACATTTCACTCTTAGGAATATGCTGGTTATTCAAAGTTTCATTGCTTACCAGCTATTAATTTTGGTCATGTCCGCTTCACTTATTATCCGCGTAAATTAATTTAAATTAGCAGTAAAATAAATGACAAGATACATTTGTAGATTTGAACCAAAAAAAAAGCTAAAACAATACTAAAAACAACCATGTAATGTAACTGCAGACATAAAAAGAGCGCTAACAATGCATTTAAGTACGAGCAATTCGAATGCTGAGTTCAAGGAGCTTTCAGCCGCTATCCGATGCGGATCACAGTAGGCAAATAACTTACATTTTCTAACAATCCAAATAACTGCTCGCTGCAAATGTGTGGCTAAAAAATATGCAAATTGCATGCGAGCAATTGTTGTCAGGTCTTGTTGTCAGCAAGCAACAAGTGCCAGCAATTCGACAAATTAACTAAGCAGCAGCCAAACAAGACGCAAAAGTCAAAAGTCATAGCAGCAGCAGATGCAGAGATGTGAAAAACAATCAAGCAAATGCTTGATGCATTTATTGAGAAAATACGAAAATTCTGTGCGCAGAAAAACAATTTCCCATGCGACAAGCGAGATCACCCGAGAGACACACCGACTGCGACGAGACGCTGGTGCTAGCGACAGCGCCACCGCCATACCAATAGCAATTGCCATTGTGGCACTGTTGCAGCAACATGTCAAAATAAATCAATTGATTGATCTTGTTTTATTTATGTCCAATGCAATTTCGATCAAACGAGCGGCAAAGCAGCAAACTACAAACAGCTGGCTAGCCAGCGAAGTGGAAAAGTGGACGTGGTGATGCATGGGACAGCAAAGTCGGTGGCGCAGGAGAAGGAGGGAGAGTGGCAGCTGACAGTGCAGCGGATGCGCGTGCGCGCTGCGACGCGCAACAAACAAATTGCGTTTAATTGAAAACTCAACAACATGGCAAAATGGCAGCAAACTGCAGACCCGCATGCGCACTCTCTCACACACACACAGACAAGCGCACCGCCAGCCGCGACAAGTGAGTTGCTATGCGCGCGCGCAGGAAAAAACATGTGGCGATGGCGGTGGAATTCCGTCATGCCGCTGACACGCAGTGGATGCACGCAGCGGCGTTCCATGCGCGGCTGGTTTACAGTTGTGTGGCAAGGCGACAGCGGCGATCGCGCAAGTGTACTGCAACACTTTTTCCTTGATTTTGCGCTGAACGCGCATTTTTAGTTTTTGTTTTAGCGCTCTTGATTGGCTACTTTGCTGTTGGGGGTCCACTTATTCGCGGCTTTGTTTGTGTGCGCCGGTCTTTAGGCGCGCTGATTGCCAGCGCCACATTGCGGCGGCTCGACGCGTTGACCTTTTTTGGTAGCCATGTGAACTATTTGCCAATTTAAACATAATTGCCTGATTGCCAGCGCGAACTGCGGCTAGAAATGTCACAAAAAGTGGGCAAAGTGCCGTTGGTGGTGGCGCAGACAGAAAGACAGACAGCGTCTCTGGCGGGCCGATAGTAAGTGGTGCGGTCGAAACACTGCAGGAAGTCGAACAGCTTGAAAGCCTAGTGTGTAGGCTTGCCGTTAATACGAATGTCAGCGTAGAGGGCGATCTATATTGATTAAGTGGAGTCATATTGCAATTTAATTAAAGGGTATAGAACTAGCGTTGCGTGTGATATTTCGTTGTTCCAAGTAACCTTTATATTCGACTGTTAGATATTGAGGAGGCTTAATATCGCTTAGGTTGTAAAAATAAAGCTACAAAAGCCGTTGAACTTTATAGATGGCAGTGTGGACCATTACAGTGTTGCGAGACGAGAGCTTCGGTAGTTCAGGTTATAAATCAAAATTCCAACAGTTAGGGCTATGGGACCGGAACTGACTCAGGTCAGGTCAGGTCTTAATCAGTCTATCAATTACTATACAGCCTCCTTACTATCAAATTTCTCCAACAAACCTGAACAACACTTGAGTAGGATGCGGCACCAATCCGTTTGGATCTTTAGCAAACTTCTTAGCAAAAATACGATATAATTATGGAACTGTGATGTATGCGGATGGAGGCTTTACTTAAGTCTTAGATAAGCAGATTCTGTATACCAAGAGGCACTGTTATTAAGCAATAATTTGGAGAAAGTTGTAAGAGTTAATAAAAAATAAACGTCATGACCGGGAAGAGACCATGTTCCGATTTCTAATTCCAGTATTGAACAGATTCAATTGGAACAGACAGCCGAAATATTTCCTATTCGACTCCTAAACTCGCTCTCTGATGGCACTGTTCAAATACTCGAGATATGTGAATGCTACTTGGACTCTTCTATTGGCCTTCGAGTAAAATAAAAGTATAATAATTTTTACGAAAAGGTGTATCGTGCTGCAGGGGAAAAAACTATTTATAAACGAATGGGTTCCATAGACAAGAAAGAGTTCGAGACCTGGTAGTACGAGGAGCTTAAAGCTCTAGTAGATGAATAGAGAATCCTAAAAGTCTATAGTAAGGGCATCCGACTAGTCGAAGGTTTTCAAAACCGAGATAAGTTTCAGCGAGAATGAGAAAAGACTAAAGTTCTAACTATAATTAAACATAATAAAGACAATACTGAGTAAGTTTAAAAGAAAAACTTGATTCACGAAAGATCGACGTTCCATTAATCAGTCATCAACAGGTGTTAGTTGTCATATTTCAGCTAGAGAACGAGTTATGCTGCCAACTGAAACGTTTAGCCCACGTTTCATAAGATCGTGGAATGATACTTCGAAACATAGCATCTAAGTTTCCTATCGGGTCGATGTCGACCCGAAGAAAATCGTATAGTAAATTACATTATGGTAAATGATAATAAGCTAAGAGAAGGATCTTTCAAAATGGGTTGATATAATTATGAATTTCAGACAATGGTGATCTTGTGATTTTTTTAAACGAAGGTTACACAAAATAATTCCAGCACCGGGACTAATCGTGGGTACTGAGGTTTGCAGAAGTAAGTGCCTGATCAGTTTTGAGCAAAATCAGTCGAATTGCCTTTCGTTTGTGTGACAAATTGAACTAATTTCGGAAGTGAAAAATCGATCTATGAATTATAGTTGACCCGATTCAAATCGATTATATGGTTAATCAAGATTTTAGGAAATTTTTAGTTGATTTTGTTTTACTCCAAGACATACACCAATTTTCCCAAATCGAATTTTATTGATTATAAAAATCATTCCTAACAATCCTTAGTCTATGAAATACTTGAAAGCTATACAAATTATATATAAAATATGTATTTATTTACAAAATTATTTATAATTAATTTACTTTAGATATTTATATACTTTCAACTGCCTACAATTATTGGTGCATTTATGCGAATTTAATGATACAAAAATTGTACAGAACAATTTATGATTTTAAACTAGAAAATTACGCTGATTAATGCGCATAATTTTACAAATACAAATGTGTGTGAAAAAAATGTAAACAAATAAATACTATAATATTTGTGAGCCATATAAAAAGTCTTACGCACGCACGCGCTGCATATCAGAGACGCCGCCGCGGGCAACAACACTGTCACCGCTGCCGTCGCTGTCGCCATGAGTGCCGTTAATTGATGTCAAACGTGATTTTCCGCCAAATTAAAAGCGAAACCCCATTTTTGGCAGCTCATTAATTTTTATCAAATCAATGCAATGCAACGGACCGCGCCGCAATGCTTGATAATTGTCCGCGCGGTAGTTGACAACACCCGCCGGCGCCGCGACAATCACTTGTGGCGCGCGCAGCCGTAAAGTTATTAATTTTCGTTTGAAACTTTGTTTTTGTTTTATTCTTCAATCTAGCGGAAAGTCAATGGCGAAAAACTGAAAGGTTTTCCGATTTTTCCACGTGAACGCCTAACAAAGTCAATAGTTTGACAGCGCGTTTTTAGTGGCGTGGCGGCGGCACCGGTGGCGCTGCGCCCGATTGATATTTATTTGTAAAATCTAACGCCAGCTGTTGGCTGTTGCGAGCGCTGTTTTACTTATGCCTGCATGTTGCCACAGTCATGTGGCAGCTTCAGTCTGTATACTATGTACAATATATATCTCTGCGTTGATAGCGTAATTTATTGTCTGTACACTTTGATTGAAGTGATTTGCTCGCAAAATTGACAACTCACTGAGTTTTTACAATGCAGCCAGGCTAATATGTACGTGTATGTAGATAAAGCGTGCGCTTTGTGCCGTTTGATTAGCCTTACCACCCGTTCGATTGGCGTTCACAGGTTTGACTGACTAACTAGCCGGCCGTGTGACTAACTGACTGCGCGCAATTGTGGCATGAATCATCGTATTGACAGTTAGCAATTGCTGCCAAGCCGCCTAGACTTTTGAACTCGGCCAAAGTGCGGCTTAAATCCTTGCCGTTTTGCATACATATTCCCGGTTGGAAATTTGGATTTTTAGTGAAGAAGTAAGTTAACCGGGTTTCGAGTGGACTGTTTACTTTTAAGGAGTGTATTGATGGAAAATATTTACCTAGTTTAAGGCGCTCAGAAAGTGTATTGCTGCGAAGCTGGCTCAGGAAGACTGAACATAAGGAGACTACCACGGAGGGACGCTGTGAAATCTTAGAATACATCGACTGCATCCATGGAAACTTGGTCGTGAAGTCTCGCGGGTTGAAGCCGCTGGAGAAGAGGCGCAATGAATGGGTCGAGCGGCGGTTGGAGCGGGAGTTTTCTGTAAGGAGCTTGATGTCAAGATTAATTTCAGACTATCAGACCACTGTTGTGTATATAAAGCAGAGAAGTAGGAACTGATAAATAGCTCTGAAGTGCTGCCTTGCAAAAAGGTGATCATTCTCCTAAACTCGCCGACTGTGGACTCAAAGCTAATTAAGTAGTATTTCAGTCCTACAAGCTTTTCTTGAGTTGCTTATTGATAAGATGTTGAGAAATATTACTTTCAGAAACAATTTAGAGAGCTCGAGACCCTTTTTTGATTTTTCATTTCGATATTCTCAACTAAAGAGTACTGTAAAAACGATATTATTATTCGAGACTCGTTCAAGATGCATTGTCTTCTTCACTTCTGCTTGAATTTTGATATTAATGAGAATCTTAAGGAATCCTAGACAATTAGGGAAACCTTTTAAGCTTATTCAAAAGCTTCTCCGAAATATATTTGAAGATTTAAACTGTGATTTCACCACAATATCTTCAAAGTCACGACACATGAAACTCGTGCTCTTCTATTTCCAACAGGGTGCTCACTCAATATACAGAAAATAAGGTTCGATTTCTACCGCCTGTGCTAGCCACTTACTTTTCAATATTTTATAATTTATAATTAAATTGAAATGCTGCCGCCACCCACGCACCCAAACTGCGGAGATTTCTGCGCTACCCTGATTTTGTTGTAGTTTTTTTTGTATAATTTTACTGTCTCGCACAGCATAGTCCTATCGCAATATTAATTGAGTTTGACTTATAATTTTGGTCTAGCTACTATTGCATATACCGTTACGTTTATCTTTTGCCTTTTTGCATGCAAGTACGCATTTAAATTGAAGTCACGAACATTTAGACGGGAAGAAAGTTGGTTTTATCTTTAAATGGCTATACGAGAAACAAATAAATTAATTAGTAATTCTTCGAAAGAGTGCAGACCTTAAAAGCAAGAAAGTATAGGGTTTCTAAAAGGAATATTATATAATATTCAGGAAAAAGAGGAATTCCCTGAAACTTGTCTCATGACAACCTTCGTCTATATTTCTTTGGAATTGGAAGATATAAAGAAAACTGCAGTGATATCGTCAAGGTCCAATCGATACCAATTCCAAAAATAATATCAATAGTGTGTTCTGAGGTCTTTAAAATAATAGGGAAAAATTAAGTAGATGATTCTTATGATAACACAGCCACGCAAAAAAAAATGTATACTATATGCCAATTTATCCCCATCAGACAGGGGTTTTGAGATAACCCCAGAAAATCAATATGGCGGACAGCGATTTTTAAAGTTCATTAGAATCTCTTGAAAGTCGCTATTCGAGAGTTTTCGGGGTAGCTAAAAACGAATCCGGTGTCGATTTTTTCAAAATTCAAAATCGGGGATCCAATATGGCGGAACTTTTTTTGAAAAATTCATCGGAATTGCTTGATTCTCGTAACTCGGTAGTTTTCGGGGTCGCTAATTACGAATCCGACTGTTTTTCAAAATTCAAAATGGCAGACGCAATATAGCGAATTTTCAAAATGTGTCCCTCATATTGGTACGCCATTTTGAATTAAAAAAAACTTCTAATTCGTAATCAGCGACCCCGCGAACCATCGAGAAACGAGATTCAAGCGATCCCGATGAATTTTTCAAAAAACAAAGACAGCCGAACTTTCCTAACTCGAATCACCATAATCTACAAAAAAAACTTCGAGTTAGAGAGACTTCCGAGTTACGGAAGGTAATTTGTATGAAATTTGACTTCTATTACCAATTCAAGAGTTCGAGTTATGGGGAACTTCGAGTTGTAGCAGTTCGAGTTATGGTAATTGAACTGTACTACACATAGTAAGATCCCCAAGTCATAACAATTTTTTTTCGACCGATCAAACTTGCTGTACTTCTCAAACGACTTAAGATTTGTCCTGAATGGTATATAAACTACTCAACTGCAAATAATTACCCGATCAGAGTTTGCAGAGCAAGTTTCACAAACAAATGCGATCGCCTATGTACATATATACCACACAGTAAACCCCTACGCATGCGCCAAACTTAATAAAGTAATTTACGCACTAATAACCCAGTCAAGTGTTGAAAACTGCCTAGGCGAGCGCAAAATTATGGCAATTTGTGACTAAATGTCTAACAAGCTGCCGCCGCCGCCGACGATTGACTGTTGATGCTAATGGTGATGGCGTGGCCGCCCGACCGACTTCCGTACAAATTGCTGGTCTTTAGCCAAAATAATGAATGCGTTTAATTTGTTCGAAAGCTCGTTTTTTTCGTAGCGCATAATTTCTGCATATAAGTGCAACATTTATTAGTATGCAAGCAATAATTGTATGTATACATAAATTAGTTGAACAAAATACATAAACAAATTTTTTGGTAGGCAAGCAAATTGACAATTTCTGTCAGCATCAACAACGCCTAGACGCGCAGGTTTAAGCTGTGGCGTTGTGCTTGATTTGTCGAGGTGGGTGTGTGGCGTTGAAAGGGGTGGCGTGTTGCTTCGGCAGACCGTTAGCGCAATTCGCAGATTTAGCGTTTAGCAAGCACAGCAGGAGTTTGAATTTTGGAAAATTTGCATTTTAATTGAAATGGCACGCACGCCGGTGTAGCTTTGTAAAATGGCGTGTGTAGCTGTAAGACAGCGCATGCACCCCTTTCTGCTTAATTACGCATGTGCATAGAGTGCGCGAAATCGTTAGTCATCAATATAGATAAGTGGTTAATATTAGTAAAGTTTTGTCTTTCAGTATTATATATTTACTTGTTTATTGCATGTAGAATGGCACTGCTTGTATACTTCACTGAAGAAAACTCACACATCTTTTCGATGGAATCCACCTAATATGAATCTGAAACTACCCATCTAATCTAATGTTGTCGGTTCTTCCTTATTTAACGAAGAATCTTCTGCAGTCCAGATTAGCAAAACGTCGGCTTTAAAGTAAAATTAGATAAAAGTTGGTTCCTGTCGGAGAATTGAGAGAAATCAGGACCTTTGAAAGAAGCTATGAACATGAAAGATCAGCAAGACTCAACTCTAGTTATATATTAAACCGGAGAAAAATAAATTTTACGAGTAATATAGATCCCGCAGATCCCGTTAATCCAGAGAGAGTTCCAATAATCGGTAGCAGATTGCACTAGAGGACGTAATTGCTTCTGAGGACCACTCCTTAGATTGAAACATTTGCACCCTGAATTTTGGAGTAACCTTATCTAGTGACACTTACGGCCCTAGGAAACAGTCCCTCAGATAACCTTTTGAAAATAATCAGGTTTTTGTGATTGAGTTTCAACCGATTATAATAAGCTTTTAGTCAAAGCGCTTTGAAATTGTTAGGCGGATTCAGTTAACTGAAGTCTACGTGAGCCTGTTTCGTCACCTATTCAAATTATAATGAATTCTAACTTCTGATGAATTCGCTATACCGATGTTGAAGCGACTACAATATGACAGTTACTACTAGTGATCTATAGATACCATTTATCTAAAGAACCTAATACTATCAAGCAACATTACGGAACATATAGTGATCCCGAAATGATCTCAAATATAATGTAACTAAACCCCAAGAAAGTAAAAAAGCCGACTTCAATTTCCATCACAATTAAGTAGATGTCTTAAAGAGCCTTGTCTTGGGTATTTTGTAATTAAACAAACTTCAAATTATCGAATTAGAAAAATGAAAAAACATTTATATTTATTTTACATTTGCGCTTCAAACTCGAGCTAATCAGATATTTTCCCACGCAGCAACTCAACTAGAAAGACACAAACCACACAAAAATACTTTCTTGCCTCTGGTACTGATTAGAAAATCAATAGGTTTATTGTAAAATCTAATTATTCCAATTGGATTACAAACATACACTTCCACTTGGCATGACATGAAGTAGATTTTCCCTTTGAGTAAATAATAATTTCACCAATCCCTAGACTGCAACAAACGAAGGGAAAACAGAAAGTTGTCGGCATACCTTCACACACACAGTGACAGTGACAATTCATAGGAAAGTAAGACAATATCGTCTTTCATATTTCAATATGAGCTGAAATAAATTGGTGGCTGGCAGCAGGCAGCAAAGTCAACTAATCGAATTTGAGTTGACAATCCTGAGAAAGAAACAAATTAGAAAATATCTTGTGCCCACGCTGCAGCGTGTCGCTTAAGGTGCGCGGAGACACCTAGTGAATGGTTGGTATAATGACAAAAAGCAGATGCACCAACCAACCACCGACAAAAGTGAGTGGCACTAAGGAGCTATTTGTAATGTTGCAATACATATGTTGCCTGTGCGTTGTTAGTCAATCATGGGCACAGACACATACGGATATTCATAGATAGTGGTGCGGTGACTGTCGCATTGATTTTCACTTATGTGTATTTTTTTGGGTCCCCTTGGAACATTTTCTTTCATTTTTCAGCGGAGCATCTTCCTATTCAATCATAATCATAATAATACCTATTTATAATATAGTTGAGACAAGATGCTCTATTCCAATAAGAATTTTTGACATGAATATGAACTAGTTCGAGAAAGCCCTGAACTAATTAGCCTAACTCATTCCAATCATCATATGATATTATAGCTGTGGGAAGGTTTTTTTTGGTAAGGAGCGACATAAATAATTATGCATAGAGAGGCTAGGAAATGTTCGAAACCGTTATAGATAGGTGATATAAAGTCAACCGGAAGGGCAGAGATCACTGAAATTGGTCTTTAGGAAGGTATGATTCGTTGTTGAGGACCTTTGGATTAGAAGTGCTCTAAATTTACACGAGCATTGCTTACTTCATGACGTCTATTGATAGCACATCTGATGGTTGAAAGAAAAAAGAGTTTTAAACCGTGATCCAAGGCGTATCTCAAATTTTAAGAAAATACGAAAATAGAGTATAATTTAGCAAGTTAAGTCAAGTTATACCGATCCTCCGAAAAGGGCTACATGAGATCCCATTTGGACAGCTGAAGTTGCCAGTCCTTTGTGATGTCGCAAACTCCTAGAAATTTATGTCATACACCCCAAAGGCAAAGCGCTTTGTGCCTTTCACAAATTGGTTGAGGGTAATGTGTATGTATTCGAGACAGTTCATCTGGTTTGTCGAAGCTCGTACTGCCGAGATGTTTAAGCTTAACTGAACGAGAAGGAGGACCCTACATTTCAATCACACTTTTTTAACTTTTGCAATTTGTTTCCGATAGTATGTTTAGCCTTTGAACTACAACTGAATACTCAGTAGTGGAACTACACCTTATAGCTTTGTAGAGCAATACCAGCAGCTTAGTTAACTTAGTACTAATTGAATCCCAAGTAAGATTTCGTTCTGTGACCAATCTTCGTGCGATTTCTTTGAAAATAATTACTACTAGCGGTTTAGCAAGTCGAAAGACTTATTTGACCACGACATATTATCCGAATGAATGTAATAGAGGCGGAAACTTTTAATGTATTGAATTCGGTTCCAAGTATTTGGAATTATCGAGAACTTGGGAAAAAAGTAATGATTTGAACAATACTTATAAAATCGTGGAATAACGCCAAGAACAAGAAAACATATCATACCTAATTGAACTTAGAGAAACAACTCTGTTCTTACTATATTATGTAAGTGCAATCCACACCATTAATGCGAACACGAAAATTCTAATGAAGCGCTTTTAAATGTATTTTTATTATACAAATAAATATTTAGTGGTAATATTTAACGATTTACATGAAATTAGTGTGCGAAGATGCGCCTTTTCCATGCGAACATGGTCGGCAACATGTTGCAGCTAATTTGATGGCATTTCCGCATGTTGCAAATTGTTTGCCAACTACAAATTTGTATTTCTTACGATTGCATTTGGCCAACTATAGCGGTACATTTCACTTAAAAATGTGTATATATACATATAAAAGCAGCAACAACAACTATGTAATGCGCTTAAATGTTGCGGAAGGTTAGTTCATATATTTTTTTGCAATTTTTGTTGTTGTTGTTGTTGGTTGAGAATGTGGGCAATATTTGTACATACAGACGTATGTAAATACAAACATACAGACATATTTGTACACAGACGCTGCACATAATTGCCGACGCTCCGTTGTCTGTGCGCGTTGCACTCAAGCTCAAGCTTTGCACTCTTCTCTGTGCCTCGTGCAACACCGCCAGCGCTAGCTGCCACACATCGATGTGATAAATAAATTCTGGCATTAACTTGCCATATATTTTCATTATGGACGACACCGAAAGTCGTGTTTTATTTCGTCACAAGTGGATTTTCATAATAAAATGTGTCTAATTTCAGGCAACATGTTGCTGGCCGCGCGTTGCGTTGTTGCCTGTGCTGTGCAGTAAGCTGGAGTGTGTAGTGGTAATAACCTGCACGCCTGCTGCAAATGGAATTGCTGCCAACATTTTTAGTGACAACAACTAAAAGAGGAAAAACAACAACAACAATAATAGCAACAACAACGTGCTGCATAAGTATGTGACAATCGCTGGAGCAGCAATGACAAAGACTCTGATTGCCGTGGCTGCGAGTCAACAACAACGACAACAATATGACCACCACCAACAGCGTGTCAGCAACAACTCTTTTGGCATGCGTTGGTGAAATTATTGTCATCAGCGCTTTGGTATTTTCTTCTTTTTTCACTCGTATCCACATTTCTTGCCGCACTCGTTGACTTTGACACCTTTGCAGTTTTGTTGTTGTTTTTTCTGCTATATTTGAATGATTTCTTCTTTTAGCTGCAAACCACTAGTATGCAACAACAACACCGGTAACATAGCTGTAGCAACAGCAGTGCGTGCGTGGTAGTTGTTGTTGTACAACAGGTCCACCTCGGCTCCAAGCACCGTTTGTCGCCATCGTTGCTATTGGCTCACGGTACCGTTGTTTTTGTTGCCCACTATTGCTCCGCCTGATCCCGGCTGTTGGTTGGTTGCTGATGAGTTGCCAGATTGGCAGTGTTGCTTTTGGTGTTGTTCCCGTGCTGGGTGTCAATGCTTCATTTCTCTTGTCATCTTAAGTTGATTGCAAATTACGAGCGTGTGTCAACTCAAACGGACTCGTATGCGCATGTGACACGCGCTTATGTTGCTTACGCGTGTGTGTGTGTGCGTGTATTCCAGTGTTGGCAACATGTTGCTGCTACTGCACCATTGTCAACGTTGCAAGTAGTGATTTGCTCACAACTATTGTTATTGTTGTTGTTATTATAGTCGTGCTTTCTTGTCATTATAGCATGCATTTCATACAATGGCCACTCAGCTGCCGGTGCAACATGGGCGACTTCAATTGCATTGCAGGCTTTTGTGGCCTGTTTGCTGTTGTAGTTGTTTTAATTTATTTTCCTTTTTTCATTGAATTTATTCGTACAACTTAACAGGCTGGTAGAAATTTGTACATTTCGACATGGGGTTAAGCGTTCATTAAGCGCACACGCGGAAGGTTACTGGGTAGGGTTGAGACGCAAATTAGTGTGTTGCATACATATATATTATGTGCATATGTAATTACTTGTATATATATATATGAACATGTGTGTGGGAATAGCTTGAAACAAGGTGTGCCACCTAAACAGATTTTGAGGATTTTTGTGACTTTTGACTTTTGTGTAATTTTGAAATGGTATCTTCTTTGTTTGTACAAGTAATGAGAAAAGCTTCAAAGGAGAAAGCTTCTAAAATATATCAATTAAATAGAAAACCGAAGCTCCAAAAGCTTTTCGATAAAAGCTTTAAAGTTTGAATATTATACTTGTAAATTATAATTTATATATAACTTTTTCAACGACAGTGATCTTAAGCTCTGAAAGCTCGTCCTCAAATGCTTAAAAGCTCTTAAAGCTTAAAAGCTTTTAAAGATTAAAATTATTCTAGAAACTGTTTAATAGCAGGGGTTGTTCTGATGAGACCTTTTACCACTTTCAAAGCCCCAATTTCACTTAAACTGACGAAAGAATCTTTGTAGAAATATTCAATATGAAATGCCAAGTTCGTGTTTAAGAAAAAGTCACTTTGCTTTTAGCTATCTTCGTAATTGAGAATGAAGAAGAACTTGAAACTATCCCAGGATCAAATTTTGACCCCACAGATCACGTGGGTGATTATTTGTTAAAGGAAATTGTATATTGCTTGTATCGATTTATATCCTACTTCTGGTTTCTAGAAGAGTCACAAGGAATAAATGCTTCCAAAGCTTTATCGGAGTTATTTCTCATCGCCATGGTGAGCTTAGGAGTGGTTGGTCACTTCATCCAGTGTATTCTAGACTAGTTTTCAAAATAACGGAATTTAACATCCTTTAAATAAAAGTGACAGCTTTCGAACCCATCAAATTGAATTATCTTCATAATAAATTTGACCAAAAAGTGAATAACCTCTGAACTTCACCGCTGACACATTTTGTGTCTCAGATTTTTCGAAAATCCAATTAATTATTTTGCCACAACTCGAATTCTAAGTGCAAAATCTTCTCTACATCCACTGAATATCGACAAATATTTGCCGTACAAGAAATTGCGGCGCTTTCGCCACCACCTTCGCATAAACACAAGTACAACAACAAATGTTGCATAAATCAATTCAGTTCAAATAAACAAACAGGAAATAAATTCGTTTGCAGATCAGCCAAACCAAAACGAACTGCTGAAGCTCTCCCTGTCTGTCTGTCTGTCGAAACTAACAAAAATCACCGCAATCATATGATTTCGATGCCAACGTACGCATGCACCTGAAAGCGCAATGAACTCGCTCGTCCGAACTGATACGCGGCGTACATACGTCGTGTAGAACCGTGCAGACAAGCAGACGACAGACAGGCTGGTCAATAGCCCGCCTACACGCTGGCAACATGAAAACTGACTTTATTTAGCATTTTGTTCTTTTTTCCACCAGCTAAGGCAATGAACGGACGGAGGCCACAAGTGTCTCGAGACTCGGGTTAGCAACCTGGAAGGTAGCCAGCCAGCGAAAAAAAATGGAATAAATAAAGTTAAGAAATCGCAGCGTTAGTAACGGGAAAATGCAAGGCATATAGTATACATATATCAAAGGTAAGTAGAGAATGGCAGCTAAGCGGTATACACGGCGCGAAAACGGCGAAGGGCAGGAAATGAGCACAAATGAATATCATGGAAATTAGAGTTTGAAGATTCTACAAATTGAAATGGCGGAATATTTATATTATGTTTTAAGAATTATGTTTTAAGATATGTGAGAACATATTATATGAGAAAAAAATATAAGTGTGACTAACAAAGGTTTTATGGATCGCTCGTGGTCACGGCTTTTTATAAAATTTTGAAATCTGTTAAGGGATTTGAAACTACATACGTTCACTAATGTCCAACTGACTCAGCTTAATAAAATGAGAGACAAAACAGAACTTCAGCTCTCTAAGGGTTATTTGACCCATCGGCAAACTAATTTGCAGATCTACAGACAACGCCAAAGAACTTCGGATCATTTCATAATAGAAAAATAATATTCAGTTATCTCGATATAGAAGGTCATCTAATCGTAGATCCGGAAAGATGCGACAGATTTATCAATGACCTTAACCTAAACTCGAGCTTTAAATGGGTAAGAATCTCATCTTTATTGATTTTAAGTTGATGGCCATGATGTACAACTCAGGGGTTGGGATGACCATAACCTAAGGATACGTTGTCTTCGACATGTTATTTCAAAAGAAATAGAGGGAATAACGAATCACATGTGGTGACCTACTATGAACTGAGTATGCAATTCCGAAGTCAAGTCATATTTGGAACCAAGTCAAATCTAGGAACCAGAGTATGATAAGCTTTTTAATTAGATAATAAGAGGAAAATTAAGAGGAGAAGAAGACAAGGTCCTACGATATAATCCTAACAGTTTGAATAAGACGTCTTATATCATTGAAACTTCGAAAAAAATATACAAGCAAACTCCCACTTTACTTCTTACAACTTCAAAAGTTCTTTAAGATTATTTTCTCGTTTTGTTGCCACTCGTTGTTCGTCATATGTTCGACAAGCAATTAGCATGATAAGGAAATTAAGAGCTGCACTGCAGCTGACATTGCTCATTTGCAATTTCGAAGTTCGCACGATGATGCATTACACAGCGCTGCCAACGCCATGTAATATTGTCGCGCAAAGGTCAATGCTTTCGGTGTGAAATCCTTGAGTTTATACCACGAGCTCGGACATTGGCCTTTCGCACTTTCTCGCTGCGGATTCCTAAGAATTTGTTGCAATGCTGAAAGTGCAGTGCACCCAAGAAGACTCTGCCGATTGGGTGCTGTTGCTAAGGCGGTGGACGCAACGCCCACCAGAGTTGCCGCGTTGCCGTTTTGCGCATGCGCATATGTCACTCGAGTGCTGATGCATCACGAAGTGCAGAGGCCGTTGCCATACGTTGCAACGCCAATTGCTCGACATGTAAATCAATTATGAAGAAGATGCCCCCCAACTATACGCTGTGGGCCGTTCAACTTTTGGCGGAAGGAGGATGTGAACATATTGGGTATGGTGTGATTACGTCGATCGGAGACACGCAATGCCATGCGACAGCTGATGATGATGTGTACGTGCAACGGGTCACATCATGCTCAGAGGTGATTCGTAGCACAGGAGCTGAGCGTGATACTTTGAAGTACATACATATATCTGTATGAGTCCCCGAGTATGATAATTTAGGCGTCAGTAAAGCCTTAAGAAATGGTGAAACGCGATCGATGCACTCAGCAAAGTTTCTTGGAGAAATTTCTACTATTATTTGCAATAGCAACAACAACAATATCAACACATATAACACCAACGCATCACTGGTGACATGTTGGTTTGTCTACTTGGCACTGAATGCCTTTGGGTGAACGTTTGCGGGTCGTCAAACATGCGGCAGCCAGCGCGTGCAGGCGTTTTGCTTAGACAGAGTCACAGCTTAGAGCTGTTGCTGTTGTTGTTATTTAGTTTTTGTTTTGTCGTTGTCACATTGAATTGCAAAGTGAGCTGCAAATCACTGCTTAGCTGTGCTCCAGCACTTTTGAAAGCGCGAGGAGGCGGGCAAGCCAATCACAGTCACAGTCGCGATCACTCCTCATACTATACGTATGTATATACTCGTATATTAAACCAGCGGACAGACAGTCAAAGTGAAAGATTTTTATTGCTTATGCTAATCATTTTCGGGATGCTGTGAAGGCACCAAACACTTTGTGGCTGTTGTTGTTGTTAGAGTTCGAAGTTTCTTATCGCTCTTCGCATCAAACATATCCAACTCAGCTGGCAGCGTAGCTGCGCTGTATGGCTGGGCTTGTGGAAGGCGGCGAGTTGGCATGCAGACAAATCACATTGGTTTTCAATTATGTTTTGACTCGACAATGATTGATTACTGTCACTTTCGATTTTCACTTTGATTTCGTTCAGTTTTCTTAATTTTGTTTTTTGGTTTTATGGAAATCTGCTTTAATGGTATGCATTAAAGATGCAGAGAGTTATCTATCTTCAAATTTTATTGTGATATATTCTCTAAATTGAAGTGAGCAGATATTATCAGATAGATAAGGAGCTGAGAAAGGAAAAATCATTTTGTTGCTTGAGAGTTTCAAAGGCCCTTTTTAGCCTTTAAATGCACATCTAACTGAAGCATCGAAAAATAAAGAAATCTAAATCATTTAAGAAGCAATCAAGCCAGAAAGTCCGATAATGCCTTCATAAGTGTTCAACACCGCTCTTCCGCCACTTGAACTTACTCCTTACTTAGACTGACGGAATTGCCAAAATTATGCTTTCTCTAAGATGCGACAATAAATTATCATTACAAGTTGAAACTATGCTTTTCGATAACGTTTCCTAACTCCGTATTTTAACGATATTGTTGACTGAAAGTTCTGGAGATTTAAATTTATTATTTAAATGTCTTTAAAGAAAGCGATTCAACGCCTGTTGAGGAATTCATTATATCGCAGAAAGCTTAAAAGGTAGGCAAAACATAATCTGAACTTTTCGAAAACCGACAAACATAAGCATTTCAATTAAATTTTATTTTCTTTCTTTTATTTTAGGAGATATGTCGATTTTAAAGCAAATGGATTGAGAAAATCAGTATATCTTGTTTCATATATGTATAGAAACAAAGGGAATGTGTTCAACGTCTTTGAACAGAAATATAACATTCATTAAATTGAAAAGTGAAGTCCTCTCTCGACGAACCAAAATCAAACTCTACAAGTCGCTCGTTATTTTCGACTTGATGTATGGCGCTGAAGCGTGGACAATAACAACATCCGATGAGACGACTCTTGGGGTTTTCGAGAGAAAGGTTTTTGCGCAAGATTTATGGTCCTCTGTACATTGGCAACGGCGAATACCATAGACGATGGAATGATGAGCTGTACGATTTATACGACGACATTGACATAGTTCAGGGAATAAAAAGTCAGCGGCTACGTTGTACGAATGGATGAAAACGCTCCAGCTCTATTTCAGTACCCGCTGGAGGAAACCGCGGAAGAGGACGACCTTCACTCCGTTGGAAGGACCTTGTGGAAATTGACCTGGCTTCACTTGGTGTTTCCAGTTGGCGTCAAAAAGCAAAATATCGTATATATATCTTACATATCACCGATATAAAAAAAACAAGTTAATAGAGTTGATATGATTAGGTTAGGTTGAGGAGTACAGGTTCCTACTGAGAGAGTTGATAAATAGACCCTTTCTAATCCAAAAATGCTTTCAAAAGCATTTAACCTTTCGGGTTATCAGACATCCAATGAGATGGCTACTTTTGATTTAAGCTAAGTGGACAGTCCACGATAAAATCTCGAGATGATTTAACATCGACTTTTTCCGGACGACTTTGGATATTGGTGTTCGGGATTGATTCAGTCACACTACATGGATGGAGAGCAAGAAGTTCGATGAACCTTTGGCGATCTAGTTAGCTCCGTTAAGAATTTGCTCCTTGCGCCGCTAGGAGTCGTTGATCAGCCAGACGTACGCGTTAGAATAAAGGTGCTGACGACTCTTGAGTGTACAATCAGCGAGCTCAAGATCGGTATTGTTGGTCTGCTATTAGAGTAAAAGCTAGGTGCTCCGAATGAGACTACACATGGAAGCAATATATCTTCTGTTACCTTAATAGCAGCAATCTCTGCCAGGAAGATACTGTAATGGTCAGAAAATTTATGGTGAAGAGGAGCTGACTGCAGATGACACTCCCACTAACCCCTCTTCGATCCATTCATTGAAAAATAATTGATGAAAGTAATCTTATTTGGTATATGTGCGGTTGATGAATCGATGTTTATAGCTTCGGTGATTTATACATATGTATATATAGGTAAATATGAAACTGGCGCTTTCATTTTTAACTAGGCTGAGCTTCTCTTTCTATTGCTTGTAATGTTTACGAAATGGACTAGTAATTTTATTAGAAGTGATATCATGAGGGACTGTACTAGCGAGACATTGTGTGATTAGTCACAATTAATATAGTAAAATATATTGAGATGCACTGAAGCAAATAAAACAAATTCATAAATAGAAAAAAAATTAAAATTATTATTTAATTTAAGTACACAATGGTTGTGGGTAAAATAAATCAAAATAAATAAAATATATGTAATAAAGCACAACACTTCAATATACACTTTAAACAACAAATGCATTCCTGTAAATATAAGAAAATATATATGTAATTATATTTACATTCGCGTATGTTTTCAAAGTATTTTGCCAAAAGCGATTGAACTTTTAGTGGCACAACAAACGAAAGTGCACTTTAGAATTAACATAGTGGCAATTGGCGTTGTCGTTGTTATTGTTATTGTTATGCTGAGTACAGTGAAGTGTTGTTTGTTGACGCGTTGCATTTCATTCAAATGCCTACAATTTGAAAACAAGCAGCAAGCGTTCGTTATATACACGTATGTATGTGTGTGTGTGAAAGCCGGGCGCAATAAATCGCACTAATTCATTCTGATGATATAAGGCGTTAGGTTAGGTTAGGCGTGAAAGCGTTTTCACCACAATGCCTTTTTGTTGAGAGATTTCCCAATTGCAGGCCATTGCCTTTTTGACGACGACAGCGACGAGCTGCTAGCTAGTAAGACAGGCGCTACAAGCGACTACTCACGAATTTTCGTTAAAAATATATTATATTTATTGTTGTTGTTTTTCTCATACGTAACGTTGTACTTTGAGATACATTGCTTTGGGTGTGTCGTCAATTGTGAATTTGCTGCTAACTGTATATACCGATATTCATTGTTGTTATTGTTATTGCACGTATGTAGGTGCCTGCATTCGTTACAATAGACAAGCGCGCATACTCTGTAAACACATGTAGGTGCTCACATGTTCGTCGGGATGTGCCACATATGCATGCATTTGGCCGTGTGTGTGTGTGTGTATGTTTATGTGATTTTATATGATTTCTGTTACTGTTGTTTGAACTATTGAGCCAATTTCGCATTTGTAGCTTCGCCTGTTCGCCTTACATGTGACTCTGTTTGCTTTTCTTCGTGCTCATGTATGTGGCAATTGCATTGCAGACGCAACAACAATAGCTGAGGCGGCAAAAACTGGCAAAATGCTAAAATTTCTTTAATGTAGTTTGCCAAAATAATTTGCATACATTTCAGCTGAGCTTAAACGAAAATCATTTTATTCGTGGCCTGTATGTTGGTTTGCGGGGGTTGCTGGCACGTAACACTTCTGTTTTGCAACAGGATTTAATTCCCAGTGTTATGAGTGCGCTCGTCGTTGGCCGCCATTTACGAAACAATCGTTTGGTGTGCGCTGTGGGTGAGGCGCTTCATTCATTTCTTTTCATGGCTCAGTGACAGAGGGAGTGCGCAGGCAAGACGAGTAATTAAAAATAATGAACCAAATTAACTGGAGTAAACTGTTGTCAATTAATTTTTCCAATAATATTGTAGTTATCCAAAATCTCAAAGAGAATAAAAGAGGACCTAGAGTAAAGCAGCCAGCAATTTACACTTTTCTTACCTTCGTAGCATCTCATTCAGGAAGGCGGCCTGAGACAGTAACGCCAAAACCCATCACGATTATTCAAGAAATTTTGTTGGCTGTCCTTAAACTGAATTTGAGTTATTTGGTCATTGGGATCTCGAAAAAAGTCGTAGAATATATTATTCAGAATATTTACTAAATGATAAAACTCTATACGTTATTGAATTTTTGAATATCTCAGCTTATTCAGCTTGTGATGCAACAGATTCTTATTCTTGACTGGCGTAGCAATCGAGATGAGTCTACAACAAAGCGCCATTCATTCTTCCTTCATCCTTTTAGCAGTTTGGCGCCAATTGGTAATACCAAGTGAAGCCAGGTCTTTCTCCACTTGGTCCTTCCAACGGAGTGGAGGTCTTCCTCGCCTTCCCCCAGCGGGTACTTTATCGAACACTTTCAAAGCTGGAGCGCTATCGTCCATTCGAATAACACGACCTAGCAAGCGCAGCCGCTTTCTTTTTATTCGCTGAACTATGTCTATATCGTCGTATAACACATACAGCTAATCATTCCATCGTCTGCGGTATTCGCTGTTGCCAATGTTTAAGGGATCGTAAATCTTCCTTAAAGCCTTTCACTCGAAAACTCCTAGTGCCGTCTCATCGGATGTTGATATCGTCCACGCTCCTGCACCATAGAGTAGGACGGGAATAATGAGGGACTTGTAGAGTTTGGTTTTTGTTCGTCGAGAGAGGACTTCAGTTTTCATTTGCCTACTCTGACCAATGTAGTACCTGTTGGCATGAGTGATTCTGCGTTGGATTTCAAGAATGGCATTATTATTGGTGTTAATGCTGGTTCTAAGATAGGCGAAATTATCTACAATTAATAATGACGTGGGAGCCAAGACGCGAATGCGCTGCCTGTTTGTTTGATGACAGGAGATATTTCGTCTTACCCTCACTACCAGACCCACACGCTTCTTCCTTTTCCAGTCTGGAAAAAGCAGAACTAACAGCGCTGCCACAAATCCAACAAATTAATTGAAAAATATGCTATAACCTAATCCCTCACCCCACCGTATTCGGAGATTTATCAGCGTGTTTTTTACTTTTTTATGAAGCTTATGACCGATCACTTGTTGTCCGAGTTCCCACAACTTCAAAACATACAATTTCAATAAAAAAAGAATAACGCCATCAAAATAAAATAGAACACCGTTGTTGACCGCCTAGAATCATAGTAAATTTGATGGCCTTACTCTCTGAGCGTGAATTGAATGCGCGCATGCAAGCTTCGCAATTCTACAAGACGAAATTTAGCAGAAATTTGTAAGCCATCAACGAGCGATATCGGCAATGAATTGTTGTGACCGAATGAATGTGTTGTTAATCAAAGCGATCAACATTAGAGTCGAACAAGTTCAACGGAATAAAATGGATCGTAAAATGTTTACAACAAACCAACAAGCCGAGCGGCGGGTGGACGGGCAGATAGACAGATTGTTGGTAGAGAAACAAAGTGAAAAAAAATTGGAAACTATAACAAAAAAAGTTGGAGATTTGCAAAGAATTTGTTTGTAATAAAATTTGTTGAGCTTTTTTTGGAGCCATTTACAGCGCAGACGCGACGAGGAGACAGAATAGCATAAAGCGCTGGAAAGCAGTGCAGATTTGAGAGCCAACATTTTTTTCTTTTATACACAGCAACATCATTATCAACATGATGATCTTAATGATGTACATTATGCTGGTCATGATCATGGATCGACGAGCACCGCATGTAGACTAACGACAAGATCGTTAATTTGATTCTGTCTCATTGCAATTTTAGTGACTATGCCAGCGTCCTCAACCTCAACCTTAGTTATAGATGGTAGGTATATGAATCTACAAGTGTATGTATCCTCAGCGTCATCGCCGAGTCATTGCTCATAAATGTTTATATGCCAAGTGTATGAGAGTTGAGCTCAAATGCTGCTTACTTCCTATTGTTGCTGTTATTTGCTTTCCACGTTGTAGTTTTTTTATAGTTATTGTGGTTGTTGTGTGCTTGAGTTCTTGTTACCGTTGTTGTGGGTTGAAGTTATTAGTTCGTCGTAATGCCAGTATATTTGCAGTTGATACAACAACACAACAACGTGCTGGAGTGGAAGCGGCCCAACCCAAAGCTGTCTCGAGGCAGGCGCGTTGCACTTGAAAATCAAAGCCCAGCCAGCCAGGCAGTCAAGCGATGGCGCTGCGAATGTTGGTGCACCACGAAAAAGATTTATGTTTGGTTGGTGTCATTTGAAGTTAATGGGTTATTTGCCGATTTATTCCTACCCTCCAATGAGACTGTGCCGTAAGCAACGCTGCTGCGCTTCATACCATCTTCGTGCAAAAAGTTTCGAGCGAAAAAGGCAGCAAAATGTCTCCAGCACCTTATATAACCAATCCACCATCCACCCGACCAACCAAAGCCAACAGCACAACCACTTGCCATAAGTTTAGCAAACTTTAATTTATTATTGATCACTCTGACAGGCCAATGGCCAAGCACAAAAAACAGAGACTCTCAATAACAACAACACTTTGTCCATTCATTCTGCATTTCGCCGCATTTGCATTTCCTTAGCACAGGTGTATTTTATTATGGTATGTTATGTTAGCCTATGCTAGCGAGTAGACCTACTGACTAGTTCTAGTTGCATGTATGTGCTCGTGCATCGGCCGCGGGTAACGCCGCCTTCTCGCACTCACTTTCTTATGCTTCGCGGCGCGCCTTTCGTCCTCCCACCAATCGCTCCACTAGCCACCTTTGCCGTGCGGCAGGATGTCGTGATGGCAGCGCTACAAAATTTATGATCTCGCAGTGAAATTACCAACTTTGGTATGCATTGATGACTATTTGTGGCTATAAGTTTTTAGTTTATTACTTGCCAATAAACAAATGAGATTTTCTCTGACTCTAACTCTGCCTCTTTGTCGAGAGTTAACTGTCTGTCTGTCCATTAGTTGCCTTCCCACCTGTCGCTTGAATTGGCGGCGTTTAAATGCTTGAAGCTATGTAAGGGCATCATTTTCATGAAATGTATATAAACATACATATGCTCAAGTGTTTCCATAGTAGTCTTTGGTGGTGATTCAGACGGGCATATTCTTAAAGCGTGGAAAGGAAAGGGACTACTGACTATTTAGATTTTTAGTTATAAAGGAAGTTGTGAGATTTTATCGTTCATATAGAGCTGAATTTTCAGTGTCAGACCAGCAATTTGTGGTGGAGCTCTTGAGGCGCCTAGGCAAAGTATCTTTTTGGAAATTATATTTTCCAAAAATATTCGGATTTTCTGAATTCCCTCCGAATTTGTGTTAAAATATTCAAATAGGGTAGTTCAATATATTAAATTTGAGAGAGATCAGATTGTCGAACTCTGTACAGTAAACTGCTAGAGGCGGTGTTATCAAAACTGTGAACTTGCTCCAACATCGAGTCAAATCATTCTGTAAGGTTAGGTTAGGTTAAAGGATTGATCCTTGCGACAGAGCCTTGGACAGTTTAAGTCTTCAGTCCCTTGAGACACCGTAAATTACTAATAATTGAGGCCATATATGTACACTCAAGACTTAAAAAATCGTTTTATGCCTTTCATACATTTTTTGAGGCGACTAATATTTATTCGGGACGGTTCATCTGATTCGCTGAAGTTTATGCCACCGAGATGTTTATGCCTAGCAAAAGCTGTCTAGCTTCAATTTCATCTTATGCCTGCAATTTGACAATCTGCATCAGACAGAATGTTTAGCCCATTGCATAGCGTCCAGTAAGGAATCCTACCATTGCGGCGATCTTAATATTGTTGAGAGCATGTATTGTTCCAATAATAGTTCCATAGATATCCCGCGATTCAAACTAGACCAGAAGAATCTCTAAGTTATCATGAGTTCATTCGACACCAGCCCGATGAAATTGCGGCTAGAGTGCACTTACGTCCAATATCATCGGCTCAGCAGTTCCCAGCGATTCCGTTGTGACCTGGAATCCAAATGAGTCTGATACTAAAGTAGCTTGATTCTATTGATAGTGAGGTCAACCACTCATTTACTAGAATTGAGCACATAGTCAATAGGCTCATGACCAGAATTGTGCTCTGCTATCGAAGTGGATGCTCAACTCTCTGACAGAGGCAGTACTTCGGAGCAGTCTATTGGTTGATGCCTTAATGACCTCCGTTGGAAGAATGATGCAATGGATAGTGGTAGCTTAAAGTTGTCCTTGACGCCGAATTCCTTGCAAAAGACTTCTACTCCACGAAATAGGTCACCGCGCCTCTTTTCAAGCGTCTTCTGGACTTCGATCCCAAAATTACGTAGTCTTGCATAGGCTACTAACCTAAATGACAACCTCCTAGATATGCCACAACAGTTATCTACTTTTAATTCGCAGATTAGAATTATTTGTTCTATCGACTGCTAGCCTCATTATTAATTAGAGACCTACAAAATGTAATGGTAAAACATTATTTATACTGGTTCGTCTTATATTGAATTAAGAAAGAAATTATCAAGAAAAGAGTCTGTTTACAGCAAAAACACGAAAATATCGTAAAACCAAACAGATTTCTAGAAAATTGTATTTAAGTAAACACGCACTGCGTGTAACTCAAAAAAAAAAAAATACACACAAACTCGCAACAGAATTTAACCGACACTAAATTGCTGCATTTCGAGAAGTCAATACACGAGCGTTGAGGTGAATGGACCACGGCAGCCTATTGAGTCCACCTTAAAATTTCAAAATATTTGCAATTCTATTTAGAAAACAATGACAAATACTTAGCTGCGAGTGCAACTTATGAGACGCAAATTCGTAAGGTAAGCAGAGCGCAGTTTGGTGGGCGGAGGTGCGTAAGCGCTGCAAAACACACTAACGGTACGCAAATTTGCAAAAGGATACTGAACTCTGGCAGCACCAAAAAAAAGAAAACGAAAATCGTAAAGAAAAAGCGAATTGCAACTCAATTCCATACAACAAACAGTTACAACAACAACTGTACAATCCATATATCTATGCGTTTCTGTTGTTGTAAGTATATATATATGTTGAGGTAGCTACAGGCGGCCATGCGCACAGCAACAGCTACAACAACAGCAACTACACTCGCAACAAAAACAACAACAACACGCGTTGTCAATGCATAAAAACATCAGAATTTCTAGTTGATCGCGCGATAAAGTCGCTGTGTGTCACTATATATATACACATGTATGTATGTATGCCGCTTGTCTCAATGGTTATAGCATCAGTGAACGCTTTTACTACTACTTCCAGAAGAGAGATGTAGATATGTAGATCGATATGCCAGCAGTTAGTCAGTCGAGCGGACGGACGGACACACACAGTTTGTCAATTGGAGTCAGCGTGGAGCTAGTCAATCAGCGTGCGCGATCGCTGATAACTGCATGCAAACAAAAAACAGCAACAACAACAAACACACACGAGTGATGCAAATGCAACAGTCAGCTTATGGCAGTGCATAAGTACTTACTTCAGTTGAGGGGGGTATGAGGGAGGTGATATTTACTGAGTCGCTTGTGAGTGACCGCGCGCATGCGCACTATTGAACTATGCTGACGTAGGCAGTACAACAACAATAAATGCATATAAATATTTATACTATATAAAAAAAAATATTTATAAGTATCTATTATCAGACTGACCGGCATTCAGCCGCAGCGCTGTCTCCCACAGCAGCAGCAGCAGCAGCGCCAGCTACCGCACACAGCCGGCTCGCATTTGCATTTTTGCCGTGTCAATGTTATCTAACATGTGAGCTAAATATTGTTTTGCTCGCATTTGCTATTTTATCATTTTATCATTGCTTTGCATTGCATTTTAAATCGTTATTTTTGCCACAAGTTTTTGCTTCTAACATATTCCAGAAATACCGATTATTTATTTACTACACTTCATTGCTACTGTTGTAGTTGTTGCTGTCGCATATCTAGCTTTTTCCAGTAAGAAAAATATCATTTCCATCTCTTTTGCACGAAGCCTTGTCACGCATGCAAGGGTTTTTGGGAAATTTGTCGCGCCGCCACCCGCTCGCCCATACACCCACAACGGCTATACGTCTAGTTGCGGTTATGTAAGTGCATTTGCATAAAAGTGATTGATCTCGAGTATAATTTTATTGTTATTGAATGAATGTGTAGACAAAAAAGAAAAAAACAAAAACATGGAGAAAAACGCGGCGTTGAACTCTGTCAAGGTACGTCCAAAGGTGATTGGCATACATACACCGAAATATATACATAAGCCCCATACTATTATGGAAATATTAGTGAGGGCAGAGGAGACGGAAGAGTAGCTTGAGAAAAAAAAAAATAAATAAAAGAAAAAAATAAATATTTATTAGTTTACACGTGCAGTTGTAGTGGATGAGTTACCCATCCAATTTCGAGCCTAACACTGAATTTGTTGAGGAAGGGTCCATTGTAGCATACGAAATTTATTGTTGAGGAAGGGCTCTCATAGCTGCAGTTGTTGTGAGTGTTTCATGATGGGCGTAGATTGCCTGTCATCTCTGTGATTAGCTCGGAAAAATTCATTTATGTTAATTAGGAATACATTAAACTTGTCCAAGAGGAGATAAGGTTTCATTATTGGATCATTTCCAGTTTCTGTTGCGTTATTATTCATGCATTTGTCAATTAATACCGAAATCATTTTGAGTACACCCTAAAGCAACCACTATATATTGTCAGTTACCTCAAATAAGCTTAACATAACTTTATAGAACTTTCGAAAAGCTTTTAAATAGACTGTCAAACTTTCAGAGAAGTTGCATTTTACCTTCAACTGAAAAGAATTGTAAAGAATTGAAACCTTCAAGAAAGCTTTCCATAAAACAATTGTATAGATCGGAAAGCTTTTAAATAACCTCCAAAGCTTTCGTAGAAATATTAAATTAATATTAATCAGACAGGGAATACTATGTTGTTTGAAAACTCACTGAAAGCTTTCCTCATGGAAAGCGTAAAATCTTAGTAGAGCTTTTGTAAGCTTTATAAAAGCTTAGTTTAATGTTTGAGCTTATTTAAGAACAATAAATTCTGAATTGTGCAGCCATCTACGTTGCTAGACTATAGTGCTTTTAGTAAGAAACACTTTCTTCAAGGCAGAGTTGTCTCAGAAAATGATTAGTTTTAAGCTGTTCTTCATGTTCTTTTTTGTCTGATATTGTTCACATGAAAAAGTTGCATAAATTATAAAGTATAAGCGTGAGGATTATTATTGTTTTCTCACTCTTTGCGTATCATTTGTAAACAGTTTTTTTGAGGTTCAAAAACCTTGAAAGCACTGACCTTTGCTTTAAGCAGGTTGACACTTTCACTTCCATATTTAACATATTTTTTTCAGAATATGCTTGGCGTAGCACATGGAAAAATATGTTGGCATAGGTCGATGGGAACTAAATGGAGAAAAGCGAAATACGCGCATTTGGAGACACGATTTGAACTTCAGATATTATATGTGTTATTGTGTAGGTCAACTATTCTTCTGTGACAATTTTTCAAAACAGAATTCATGAGTTTTCTTAATTTGTTTACAAAAACATGCGCCATCTGTGCATATACAGCAAAGTTTTCCGAAATGTATTTTCTTTTTCCACCTTTTTATCAGCCGTAGGGAACGAAGTGCAGTATGCGTTGTATGACAGTTGTTGCATTGGCATGCAAATGAATTACCTCGTGCGTTTACGCATAAATATGTAAATATGTATAAGTATGAGAACTGATCTCATCTGCGATATTCTTTTCATAGGCATAGGCCTTTTCACTATTGAGTTATAGTATTTCTAAATATATGAGTGTATTCTTACGAATACTAAGCTTCAAGATAATGTACTTTAAAAAGAAACGGGTGCAATGACCATTATTTTATAACACTTAGCGGTTCAAGAACTTGTACTTTTATACTTTACGTCACAATTTCAGGGATTTTCAATAATATCAAGTTATCACCTTTTCTTCAATGCGATTTGCCGTTCTATTAATATATTTTAGATACAATTTTTATTATCGTGACACATACTATGGTTGGCATGAAAACGAACTGGGTGACTAATTATTCAAGTCCTCGACGAAGTCAGCAACATTAAGCGCCTATGTGAATTTCGATACTCTAAAACGCTGGTGCGAAACTTTAAATGCGTTTCTCTCAAAACTATTTTTTGAACTGGTAACAACTGTAACCCTAAAATTCAGTAGATTTTAATGAAATTTATACAGCTTTTAGAATACATAATAATCCTGTGCCTAATCGAAGCTTTGTTTTTCAAAAATTTCGATTTTTTAAGACCAAACTTTTTTCCAGAAAATCTAAAAAAAAATCTCAGGCCGGCATTTTGTTAATTTTGGAAAAAAAAGCTTCGATCAGGCCCAGCTAATTTTTCTTATTCGATTGATTTTAGATGAATCTTCAAGGACATATAATTGTTACCGCAAGGACATTTTTTTGGAACTGTTTCAACCAACACAAAAAGCTATAACTTTGGAAATTATAATTTATTTTTTAATTTTCGCAAGTCAAAACATTGTGTACTAATGTCATATTATTAATTTTGTAAAATAACATGATTTAATAGCAAAAAAAATCTGAATACTCTCACTTTTTCGTATTTCTGACTATCCCTAACCCCTTAAGAGATAACCTAAAAATTAATGAACCATTTGTCCCATAACATCATAACGGGAGGACATAAATCATAACTGTTCAATTTTATGTTTCCTTTTTTGATTTTGATGGTTTGGTTATCTGAATCAAAATTATGGATTTTTATTATGATGACCTTTTCCTTATTCCTATCCCACTTCATTAAATTAAATTTAAAGAGTTCAAAGACCTTTATATTTCACTTTCTCACACATCCTCAGTGAGTGTAAGCTTCTCAAAGATAGTTCCTACTGTGTAGCTGAGAATAGCTGAGAATCTGTGACAGGATATATACTAATGGATTAATTGGCGGTTTGAATGAGACAGAAAGTGAGGTTACTTATAAAAATTATCAACTCAATATTTTTTAATTGTTGTCAATATTGTGAAGGCTTAGTAGACTTCTTAATTCCTTTTTTCAAAGACTAAGTATAAGAGTCACCTAGAAATAGGACTTGATATCTAGTAGACATTATTGGTTGTGTATTAAAACGTCTCCGAGTTCAGCAAAAAAGTTTCAAATTCCAATTCATTCATTTTACAATCAGTAATCAAATACCGAACAATATCCAATCTATTAAAAAATCGTATTACACTCTCTCGCAAAAAATACCAATTATTCTAAACCATAAAAAAATTTAGCAGAAAATGATTTATTCAAGCGCAAAGTGCATGTTCACAAATTAACGTGGCCGTCAAACTGACCAACCTGCATTGCAACGAAGATCATCGCAAAATTCCACAAAACGACCAAAAACAACAAAAACTACAACAACAATGGACAAAAAACTCGACTTAGAAATGAATACAAACTGGTGAGTAGAGCATAAAATGTTCAAAAAACGAATGAGTGGCAATAAATCATGCTCAGGTTGCGCTCGTCTCACGAGCAGGATCAGCAGCTAACAAAAATAACAAAAAATACCAACGTTCTTTTTTTGAACAGTCAAAGGCTATGAGTCAAGTTGGAAGCCGGTGCACAAGAGTCAGCAGCAGCAGCAGCAGCAGGACCATTGCAACCAACTATCGCCCGCGCCATCAACTGGCTGATTGTGATAGAACCGCTTTTGTCGGCAGCCAAACCAAGCCGAACCACGGTGTTCGTCTACTTTGAACGGCGGCGGCCAACTCCAAAGCGCGCAGCCAAACAAAATGCTCTTAACATCATCACCATTATTGTTTGTGCAGCAAACAAGCGACTGTCGCGCACTCCCTCTCGACTTCCCTCCGCATCACTCTAGTTGCTTAGACACCCAAGTATTGCGGTAATAATTGCTCACGGGTTGTCTGGGGCAACGTCATCTGCATGCCACACTGGCATATTTAGCGCAAATTTGCCGCATTTTGGCGCATTACTTGGCCATTTGCGGTCGGTGTCTTTTGGTGGTCAGTAGAACAATACTGCTCAGTGTATCTCGCAGGGCCCCAGTAGTTGTTGTATGGAATGATCGATGTTATTCATATGTTCACATCACGCTTTTTACACACAATTGTCTCGAACTCTAGCGGGTGGATAATATGTAGGTCTGCATACCATATATACTGTGTGCACTTGCCGCTGACTGACTAATGTGTCGGCTATAATGGTCATTTGTAAGTGAAAATATGCGACTGGTTAGCAGAAATGAATAAGACTTGCAACTCAAGCGTTTTATAACTTATATACCATATTAATAATGTACATATATACCACACGTAAAATGTGTTTTCGCCTTCAAGTTATGCGTCAACAAGGGGTTCAGAGAGACTCTCACACGATTAATGTTATCTGTCGATGACGGTCGCTATTAGATTATTGGCCGCTACAGGTAATATAACTTAGCCATCACGTGTGTGAGATCCCTACAATAAGACAACTCACAGTCTGATAACCTTATTCTAAGTTATTCTGACGACCTTATTATATAGTTATTCTGCTAACCTTATTATAGTCTTGCTTTTGTCTTTAAGAAATCCTTAGACTAGAGAACTTTACATCTTTTGACTATATTTTTTCAAAACTCTTTCTTCAGTAAAATCGATATCATTATAAAGTTACCATAGACTGTTAATCGATAAATCGACTTTCGAGAACTTCAAATTCGACTTAATCTCTTCATAGTCCTCCTACTTCTTATCAACAAGTTATTCATTGAGGATTGAGCACATAAAACATCGCTTGGATCCACATCCCGAGCTCCAAAAAATAGAGAACCCCCAAATTTTGAACCGTATTTGAACGGCTTATGTATTTTTCAAAAATGTAATTTAGTGGAATATATATCTATGTTTCAAGTTTGGGTCTTCTATATCGCTTATGGAAACAACCTAGACCCATTCCATTTTTTTTAAGTATGGACTTAGAATGAGACAAAACATAAATATATTGTGACAATTCACAGTAACTTAAAAGACTTACTCGACTAAACGAGCTCTTTTCGAGAACAGTCAAAAGAACCGCTTAACCCTTAATGATTAATCTTTTTTAAAATAATAATTCAAAAATTAATTTTATTTTTATTCCTGACAATATACCATACCAACACCTCCATAAGCGCCCTTTACCAACACGAGATTATGAACCCACCATCCTTGGAGTAAACATATGTAGCTTTGTATTTGCGGAAAAAAATGAACCAGAGTGCCCAAAGCTGACATAAATGACCCAACAGTCATTATTCACCTGTGCAAGATGCAACTTAAGTGCAACAGCAAGTCGTCGCCAAAAATAAAACTCGCACTCAATGTAGGTAAACAGAGTGGCAATAACGAAAGTGGCGCGCAAAAGTGGTCGCTAAGCTACAGCCACTAAACATTAGCAGCTAATGACCAACTTAGCCTATTCATCTAAGACACCGCTGAGTGCAACGCAGCGCCCACAAACAAACGCCAGGAGCGCTAAAAATAACCGCCAAGTGGTGGGAGCAACAGACCTGGGAAGAGCAATGCAAATGCGCGGTCGAGAACACTGCGATCAAAGTGCAAGCTGCGACTGCGCGCAGGCGCTCTTTTTGAAGTATCCGTTGAAATTGGAAAAGTTGCGTTCCACAATTTAACATTTTATGTTTAACACATTTAATGTGGCACAACCAGGTTGAGTAAGTGGCGGCAGCAACGACTCGACTTAGCTCGTCTAACTACTGAACTTGCAGCAGGCCTGAACCTTGAGGTCTCGATTCTTACTGCTTGCAGTGCTCGAAAATTGTGTATTTATGACAGTAAACAAACGCAGCATTTGAAAGCTAAAGGTCTAGTAGAAGCCTAACTCAACTAAACAAATTAGCAGCAAAAAAACAAACAGTAAACTAAAAGATCAACCAAAGCGCCTTGGTAGCCTAGCTTCTGAGATAGAATGTGCCCATTTCTGCTCCACTCAACGACCAGATCCGCCAAGCAGCCAAGCAGGCGATCGATCTTCGGTGTAAGGCGGTGCTCACAAATTTTTATTGCTGTTACAACAGCGCTATTAGTGTGGCAATAATAATTAGTTTTATGGCTTAGTAATGTGGTAAGGCTTGCGGATCCGCAACAGGAGCAGCCATGAGCGACTTTTGTGGTAGTAGTACTATTGGGCAAATAGCAAATTACAGACAAAATGAGTGTGCTGAAAGAGAAGGGTATACTATAAATGAGAAAGTAAGGAAGACCAAGTTCAGAATCAGCGGAACATTATATACTCCCATAAGTTTTAAAGACCAAGGGGGTGTGGAATATTTTCAGGAATCAACCAAACTTTATATTATTTTTCAAATCAGTTAAACATCAGGGATGGAATTCATTATATTGATGATATGGGCGGTTGGGGGAATGTATGGACCGATTCCATCAATGTACACCATTAAGTCTAGATTAACACTTTTATTTAATTTAAACAAAGTGAGATCGCTTATCCCTTCCGCTTTTTTGCTTTTTATTCAATGCTTTATAAAAAGTGTGATCGGATTTAGTTCAAATATGCGCCGTTTCGTTCGATAATCTGTTTTCATCTAGACAGCAATTTCATAATACCCCCCCCCCCCCCCCCCTAATAGAAGCTCCCCTCCTTATTTGCGAAGAACTCGAACATCCACTTTTCACAAGCCCCTTTTCAGTTTACACCACCAAGGGTGTTCGCCATGGACAGGAACAGGTGATAATCACTTGGCGCTATGTCCGGTCTATATGGTGGATGCGATAAAACCTCCTATCCGAGCTCCGGTAGCTTCTGACGAGTCATCAACGAAGTGTGTGGTCTGGCGTTGTCATGGTGGAACACTACACCCTTCCTGTTGGCCAATTCTGGATGCTTCTGGTCGATCGCCTGCTTCTAGCGGTCCAGTTGTTCGCAGTAGATGGTAGAATTAAGTGTCTAGCCATATGGGATCAGCTCATAGTGGATGATTCCCTTCCAATCCCACCAAACATACAGTAAAACCTACCTGGCCGTCAATCCCAGCTTGGCCACTGTTTGGCACGATTCACCGGCCTTCGACAACGACCGGTTTCGCTTGATATTGTCCATTGTGATCCATTTTTCATTGTCAGTCACCATCCGCTTCATAAATGGGTCGAGTTCGTTCCGTTTCAGCAGCATATCGCAGTCGTCGATTCGGTCCAGAAGGTCTTTTTGGGTCAAATCATACGGCACCCAAACTTCAAGCTTTTTTGTGTATCCAGCCTTCTGCAGATGGTTTAAAATGGTTTGGTGACTAACTCCCATCTCCTGGGTTATGTCACGAATGCCCCATGCCGGTCTAACTCGATGTTTTTCATGATTTGTATTCGGTATTCGTCGACACAGGTCTTCCGCCAGCTGGCTTATCCATGGTGTCGTTTTCACCCACTCTGAATCGTCGAAACCATTCCTCCACAGTTCGAAGTGATAGAGTACCATCCGCCAAAACACCATTAATCTCACGGAACGTTTCTCTAGCGGATTTTCCTTTAACGAAGGAAAACTTTAAAAGAGGGCGAATTTCGGCGTTGAACGCAATATCCAAACTAATCATGCACAGCGTCTGTAAGTTATGTCAAGACATTTCAAAGGTGTATAGTATTGCCATATACGAGCTCTGAGCGCTTTATACATAGCCGCGAAATTTAAAAGACAAATAAATTTTATTGAGATAAATCATCCATTATCTTTCGGAAATAATACTCAAACTTTATACCTCAGCATCATATTTTAAAGTAGATTCAGTTAACCAATGACTGTTATGGAAGTCTCAAAAATCATATTCAGGAGGTCCAAAATTCTATTTATAATATTTATTTGCAAGAAGGTTTTTGCACGTAAGCTTCGGATGTGAAATCTCACAACAAAAAGACAATTACTTACAAAAATGTGTTTGCAAAAAATTCACAGTGAACAGTGCAGAAGACAAGGACAGAGAGCAGTCAGATTAAATTTTTATTCAATGTAACCTGAATTTTCCACCGCCTTTAATGTATGATTATTTAAAATATGGCACCATGTCATGGTAGTCGCCCTGTGACCATCAGTTATATTGCTGGCGTTCAACCAGACTTTTTATACAATTGCATTGTTTCGAATTTTTATTTTTCATTTTTATTACCCACTTATAGAATGTTTATGGGTGAATTCAATTTTTAAGCTACGCTTGCCAACAACCACAGCACCAACAACAACACGATGATATACACGAGTACCAAAAGTATGAAGAATGAAGATGAAATAAACGCAAAGGACAGAAGCACAATTGGCTTAAGCCAAAGAATAATGAGAGTGGTGGCTTAAATACTGGGCTTAACGAAGTTAATATGAAGGCTGGAAGGCCAAATTGTAAGCCAAGCTGGAGGGATAGCAAAGGCGGACTGTTAAGCCATTGGTTGGGATAAACGCGTGGCTTAACTGCATGCGGCTTCTGCCATTCATTTTTAGGCTTTCACTTGACCTGTGCTTGTCAACACATAAATTTGTTGCGTTTGACATGTGTGGCACAGTGGAATTTCTTATAAATTTTGGAGGAGGCTGCAGTTTACAATAATATGTGCCACAAGAGTTTGTGTGGCGATGAAGATGTGAGTTGGAGATACTTGGTTTATACTTGAAGTTTGCATATATTTAGTCGGTACCTTGCTGAACCCCTAATATATAAATTTCAAGCTATATGACCTATAGTGAATTCGACTGTTAAAAATCTGGCAACCCGAAACACTAGAATGTTAATTATATGTGGAACACCAAAGATTAGACCGTTTTCCATAGTAGTCGGACCGAATCAGAAAGGACCCGGATTTATATCCGGTTAAAGGCTGTGTTCCTCTCAGTCTTCTTTTGCTTAAAGTATACTGTAGGATCCTAAAAACATTATTCAACTGACAGAATAGTGAAAAAAAGGTTCCCGAACGGTTGGTACCAAGACGTCTCGAAGCGTCTGGGACTGTCAACTGCAGCACTCTAGGATACATCGTGAAAATTATACTCTATACTAGGATCCCAATAGCATTTTCAGGCGATTTTCCGAACCTTCATGTTAAATAGAAATTCTTATTATAACCAAATATGCTTCCGTGATCTTTTTAAACTGTCTAGGTACTCATGCTGCTTGTTGCTCCAAACAAAAAAAAATTGTTGCAGCTGCACCTACAAATCGGAATTATTTATGCAAAACGTCTGGTTATTGTAACTGGTATCTTCGAACTACATTTCGGATTGACAGCACTCATAAATAGCATTGGAACACTTTTTGTTGTTCGCAATGAAAGTCGAGCAACAAAAACGACGAAATGCAAACAGCAGCCGTTGTGGCAAATGTAATAACCGAAATAATGGCAGGGCTAACAGTAAATTCGGTCGAGTGCAACAGGGAAGTGTCGTAAAATGCAAAATCTCACAAAAAAGCCAAGTGAAATTTTGCAACTTAGCTGTTGTTGCCACATGTGGCATATGGAAAGTGAGCTATGAGGGCACAAAGCCAGACACTAATAAAAAGAGCAGCAGTTCAATATGCAAAATGAGACCAAATAAATTTGGAGCAATACTAAAATGTGTTTACAAATTTTGACATTATATTATTTGACAGCAGCAAAAACTGGCATGAAATAAATTCCGGTCGTTTTGGTTTTCAGCTGCGCTCGGCATACATTTAAGTTTATTATAAGCGCTTTTGAAGAACCGGGTAGAGTTCTATAAACCCTTCAGCCACTCTCAACAAAATGTGGAGGTGGAAGGGGCTAACGATGTTGTAAAACATTGACCCGAATATTTAGAGGATTCTCAAGCACAAAATCTTAAGTTAGGCATATTTTTCTCCCCAAAACGTTACATACACGAAATTAAAAATCCTATTTCCTTACGATTTTAAAAATTTCCTTTCATGGATTTTAAAAAGGTCAAGGGGACTACCTTAGACCCAATAGGATTAGCTATACTTTACTTAAATAACTTATCTGATCTCACAAGCTCGTTCTTTTTAGGATACTCTCGGCATTAACGGTAGTAAATATGTGATTCAAACAAGAGGAAGAGAGACAATAAAATAGAGAGGGAGAGAAAAGGTAGAAAGAGAGAGAGAGAGATAGAGATAGAAATAGAGTGAGAGAGAGGCAAAGAGTGAGAGCGGTTCGATTGATTGTTGTTTCAGGAGAATTATTCTATACGAAATGTGGATGAAGCCAAACCTACTATCCTATCAAAATAGTATTGAAGGAATTTACGTTGTAATTAATGTGAAGTATGTTCTAGATTCGACAACTTGAATTGCTCACAATCTCTTTCTTTTTAGGATACTCTCGGTATTACCGTTAGTAAATATGTGATTCACACAAGAGGGAGAGAGACAAAAATATAGAGAGAGGGAGGGAAGGAGATAAAAAGAGAGAGAGAGATAGAAATAGAGTGAGAGAGAGGGATAGAAATAGAGTGAGAGCGGTTCGATTGATTGCTGTTTCAGGAGAATTATTCTATACAAAATGTGGATGAAGCCAATCCTACTATCCTATCAAAATAGTATTGAAGGAATTTACGTTCTAATTAATGTGAAGTCTGTTCTAGATTCGACAACTTTAATTGCTTAACGAAAGAGAGATCGACAACTCACAGTTGCACAACAACAAAAACTCCTCATTAATTGCAACACAATAACTTTTCGCTTTCAATTTCAATTGATCCTTTGTTTAATGCATTGCCAACAATAACCTCCTTCCAAATGTATTTATATCTACTTTTAGTAGTTGTGGCTTATCTTTGGCCACATAGTTTCTACTATTGTTGTGTTGTTTGTTATTGTTGGTATTTTAAGATGCTACGCTGCTTTTTTGATTATTTTAACAACAATAAGTAGTTGTTGTTATTGCTGTTGCTGTTGGTGCGCTTGTATAAATATAAAGTTGTTGTCACCATCGCCTTTACAACACATTTTACAAGCAATAAACTTGTTCCACATTTGCGAATCTACATCGTAAACTTAAGTTGATATCTCACTCAGCGCACTTACAACAACGCAGGCCACAACAACACATGCAACACGGCTTGTACACAGATGATGCCGGCAGCGCAAAAGCAGACACGATTGCGGCCAGCCGCCGACACCAGCGATGACTCTTAGCCGGGAAAATAAGGTGCGCTGCAAGATGAAGAAAAAAATGCAACAACAACAGCAATTGCAACAATAGTGCAGAATCACATGGCAACATGTCACATAAACATTAGTTCACCTTTTTGGCTTGCAGCAGCAGTGCGACAATGCGGCACACACACACACACACACGCATTTGTGACAGCAACATCGACTTTAGCGGACTTTTTTCAACTCTCAAGCTAAGCCAAATACGTAAAGCCACGCTTGCCCGCATGCCGGCCATTGTGGTGTCTGGTGCTGAGCGGTTGTTGCTGGTGGATACCTGCGTTTGGGACGCTCGCCACCAATTCACCAGAGATACAGACGACGCACTGCACAAAAAGCGGCAGCGGCAGCAGCTTCGCATTGGACGCTTAAAAAATATGTCAGACAGTGTTGCATAAATTGTATGCCACCAACACAAACACACACATATTGACAAGCGGCCCGCAAGAGCTTGCACTTTACCGGGTCTAGAGCGTCCATACGCCCGCTGCCGTGCCGCGGAAATAATTGCAAACGTCTTTTCTGCGAACGCACCAAATTTTCTTTAATCCCTGCTTTCGGTCATGCGTTCTGCTACAGTTTTTTATTATTTTTATTCTCATTTTGTAAACAATATAACATCAACTACTTGCGCAATAATGTTGCGGCGAAAAGCGCAAAAAATGTCAACCGAAATTGCGATAAGCGCTGATATCTGCGCGCCTGACACAATAAATTTGTTAATTCGGTTGCATTACACAGTGGTACTGCAGTGAACGTACGAGCTAGACGGCGAGCGTGTGGCATGCGACAATGCGTAGCTAATTTCTTATGAAAGTCCACAAAGTGCATGTGTCACATGTAAGTCTGTTTGGAAATATGGAAAAACGGTCTTTGTTGCAGGCAAACATGCGTAGGCCCTCATGATGGAGATCTCCTGTGGTCTCTTCATCCAAAGCTGACCGCTTGGATATCGTTATTCAAAGAGAGAGAGAGGAAGTTCTCGCATCCGTTGAGAACTTGGATTCCTAGATTTTCCGGCAGAGTTGAATCAATAGAAATAAACTCTTCGATGCGAAGAAAATTTGATGAACTTGGACCTTTCCAAACTTATTTCGGGTTATTATTTTGATATTGGTTAAGAATCTCGATTTGATTGTGTCAGATTACTTAGAGTTTTGTCTTGACTAGAGTAAGCCTTAACGAATAAGGAATTTGTAGGTGGGTATCTTCCGCGATATCGAAGGTGCGCCGGAACTGATATTTTGAACTATATATAGAATTGGTATTACATGCTCGAAACGTATATAGGAACACCTAGCTGGGGAGAAAAGAGTTCTCTCTCTCTCATGAATGTTAGTTATCGAGGAATAAGTAAAGTAGACAATCGCTTGTTGATGACTTCCAGTCCGAAAGCATGGCGTCGATACCATCCTTGAGCTTACTGTCTGTGTATCCCAGATTACTTAAGTAATGTCTAGTTACACTATCAATGGAATCGAGTTACTTTATAGATCGCAGAAGATAGTAAAGTAGTAATGATGAATTTGTAAGGAAATTTACTTCAGTTTCACTACTGGTCTACTGGTCGGATGGTCTACTGCTGGATATCCGAGTCTTTAGAGAGCATGGTCAACTACTGCCCGAGATTTATTGAGTTCTTCGACCTTAGCAAGACCTTAATTTCGCTAGTTTCGCTGGTCTTTGTACAATCGGCGTTGGGTATCATCAATAGCTTGCAAGGTCAATAACGTCAGACTTACTATTAGAAGCACGGAAGAATGTAGGAGCACCGTTCTCCTATAGACAGATAGGGCTCGTTTGAGCTGGGTAGGTGCTGGTCAGTCACTAGCACATGCGCAGTCGCAAGATCCTTCTGGCCCAAGGTACAGCGCGGTTCTTACTGGCCATTGTCCCATCGGGATCCACGCTGTAAGGTTAAAAATCTTACCGGACGCTAGCTGTATAAACTGCATGGAGGAGGATGAGGTGGAATCATCTCAACACTTTCTTCTGAAATGTCTTACCTTTGCGAGAACAAGAAAGAGATTTCTTAGAACGTAACATGTCCTTATAGAAAACATCTCTAATGAAGAAAACATGAAAAGATCCGAAAAAGCAGGTTTGAAAAATATATGTAAAGAACGATGTGGTATTTGTAAAACAGGAATACCGCTACCAAAGTATAACCACCAGGATAAGGCTTGTTATTATTATATATTCTAAATTCCAAATCAAATTAGAAGCTAAATATGTCTAAAGTGGTTGATGTAGTAGTCGAAAAATGGAACAAACCACTAATTTTGGGTTCAGAGTCGAAAATGATATAATTGTGCAATATTATTGAGAGTCAAAAAAAGTGTTCATTCGAAAAAAAAATTAAAGCCGCAGAGCCACATAATTATGTATTCAAATCTCGATTGGGTAATGAGGCGCCTGCCTCAGATAATATATATAACGAGAAACAAAAAGCAAAAAATCAAATGTGTTAAATAAATTAATCAAATTGTCAACTGCCATTTGAATGCGCAATGCTGCCCGCTTGACTGCCAGTTAAATTAGTGCAGTGCACAGTAATCATGTGTGTTTAAGGCGCATGCGCATGCGCTTTTATACAACACGCCGTTGACAATGTAAATTTATTAGCGAACTAATGCGGCTAAATAAGCGAAAATTAAAAAAAAAAAAATAGTTAAAACAACACAAACAACAAAATTTAAAAAAATTAAATTTAATAAAAATCGCAGCCAAAATCGACATTTGTGCTCGCAGCACGCAAGCGGCCAACAAGTTGCCACATGTGTTGCGCATGTTGCATAGACGCATGCGCCACAACGTTGTATGTGCGACTAATTATCGCAACAGCGGCTGACACTGTGAGCAATAGCAACTACAGCAACAAGTATTACTGCAATAGCACCAACAAAAATTATTACTGGAATACCAACAACAACCACAATTACTGAGTTGCTGCGTGCAACATGCGCTGCGTGGTGATTTTACCGCGGTTTTCTGATACAGATTAGGCCCCTCGCATATAATCAGCGGGTGTTTTTCGAAATTGTCAAAGAAATTTCGATTTTTTATTAAAATAAATTTAAAAAGTAGGCATATCAGCTGAGTTTGAGCCTCGACATTTTATTTCACGCTTTCTGCTACTGTTTACAGATTAATCGGCGCCAGTGACTTAACCTCACTTTTGTGTATCAGTGATTTTCGCACTATTTCCTGGTTAATTTAACCAATTTTGCTTTGATTGACATAATTTTATTTAAAACAAGTAAGGAAGGGCTAAGTTCGGGTGTAACCGAACATTTTATACTCTCGCAATTTATATATTTAACCTTATTTATGTTATATAATACACAATTTGACCCACATATTCGTCATATATATTGTATAAAGTCTATTGAAAATTGGAAACCCTAATATTAGGTTAGAAGCACCGAGGTCCTCGTGTTCGATATATGGGGCCTTAAAAACCTATGGTTCGATTTCGGCGACTTTTAGAATGGGGCTGCCACACTATTAACATAGTATTTGTGCAAAGTTATGCATCGATATCTTCACTAGTACTTACTTTATATATTGTAAAGTAAACGATTCAGATTGTCTTCAAAGTTCTGGTGTATAGGAAGTAGGCGTGGTTGTGAAGCGATTTAGCCTATTTTCACAATATATCATTGGGATGTAAGGAAACTATTACAAACCAAGTTTCATTGAAATCCGTCAAGTAGTTCCTGAGATATGGTTTTTGACCCATAACGCCACGTCCATTTTCCATTTTGTAAAAAAAATCTGAGTGCAGCTTCTTTCTGCCATTGCTTATGTGAAATTTAGTGTTTCTGACGTTTTTTCTTAGCGAGTTAACCCACTTTTATTAATTTTCAACCTAACCTTTATATGGGAGGTGGGCGTGGTTATGATCCGATTTCTTTCATTTTTGGACTGCATTAGTGGCTAAAAAAACGACTGCAGAAAGTTTGGTTTATGTAGCTCTATTGGTTTGCGAGATATGTACAAACAACTTAGTAGGGGGCAGGGCCACGCCCACTTCCCCAAAAAAAATACATCCAAATATGTCCCTTCATAGTGCGATCCTTCATACCAAATTTAATTTCCATAACTTTATGGCTTAGTTATGGCACTTTATGTGTTTTCGGTTTTCGTCATTTTGTGGGCGTGGCAGTGGTCCGATTTTGCTCATTTTCGAAAGCAACCTTCCTATGGGGCCAAGAAATAAGAGCGCCAAGTTTTATCAAGATATCTTAATTTTTACTCAAGTTACAGCTTGCACAGATGGACGGACGGACGGACAGACAGGCATTCGGATTTGAACTCCACTCTTCACCCTGATCACTTTGGTATATATAACCCTATATCTAACTCGTTTAGTTTTGGGTGTTACAAACAACCGTTATGTGAACAAAACTATAATACTCTCTTTAGCAACATTTGTTGCGAGAGTATAAAACAAAACTATAATACTCTCTTTAGCAACATTTGTTGCGAGAGTATAAAAACTTGAAAAGTGATATACAGTTATTGTAAATTAATTACCGTTAACTAACTTTTTGAAACAAAAATTTTTTTTAACCACATTGTATTTTTTTAAGCTTCCATACCAGCCAACCAATTCATTAGTTTATCTTCATGGCAATGTTGTCTTCGAAGTCAACAATTTCGTTAGGCAGCAGCTTTTGTTATTAATCGAGCTGCAATCATTTTCAAAGGAAAAGTGGCACAATGCAATAAAGCCCTCACTCATTTTTCAAACACCTGCAAGCGCACAGCAAATATGTTGCCTCCCAGAGAGGTCATAAGCAGAGTTACCTACGCATGCTCAGAAACACAAACTCATATGAAGACGCTTGGTATTTGTGGCACTCGCGTACAAAAGCGTTAAACAACAATTTGACGCCCAATTCATTAACGCATCATTTGATTATTTCTTTAAAATTGATGCGTTCAATTTTCATGCCGCACCTCAGCAATTAATGAGTTGTGTGATGAGTTGGCGTTGCGTTGCGGCAACAATGCGCACAAAGCAGCAAGCAGCAAGTGCAATGCAATGCGCGACGCGAAGCACACCCGCTGACCGCACAAAATTGCCTACTTGACGGGGAGGCGAAGTTGTTGTGTGGTGGTGGTATGACAGTACAATTACTTTGGAAGGTATAAAAAGAGAGTAAGTGGGTGTAAACTCCGTATGAAACCGAACCAATAGATATGCAATTGATTATGTTTCTTTCTCTTGTTAAGACCTAAGATATATATAGATTAGAATCTGAAGGAAAAAGTCAGATTCAGTAATTATAACCCGAAGTTTTTGTAGAGAGCTTTATTTAAATACATAAAACTATTATGAACTATACTTGGAGTGAGAATTGGAACATTGGAAATAGCTTATGTTGCCCTAATAAAATAATGTTTACTGGAAAGAATTGTGCCCAAATTCCTGACGGATGATTTATATTAGCATCCAATAAAGTTACTGCAATATGTGGGATCCTCATTCTCCCTTCAGATTTGATTTGCCACTTAAAGGACAATAACTTCGGCGCGAATGTTTGTCTTTATCTCGTAAATGGTCAGAAGATTGAATATTGACACTTTGTTCTTCAAATATCCCCACGAAACGAAGTGAGCGGAGTTAAATCTTAAGATTTGAGGATGAGCCAATATTCTATTTTTTTACATCAAACGTCCTGTGTGTCTCGTCATGAGTAGTATTATTGAAACTACTACATGGCTTTACGGAAAGAAAGACATAATGATCCAAAACCTATCGATATCGAATTTCATCGACATTTGAATGGCGTTTCAGGATATTTTACACCCCGAATGGGTCTCGTAGCTCATCAAAATTTGCTACTAATTATCTTGTCCAAGAAAAATCGACACTGAATCTGCACATTATTTAACTTCATAAACATAGGTTAGGTTAGATTAGGTTGCATCTCCGTTTCCCAAGAGGAAACTCATGTAGTGAGATCCGATACATCTTTTTCTTGATCTCGCAAAGGCGCGACATTCCAGAAGAAAGTGATGAGATTACTCCACCTCATCTTCCTCCATGCATCTTCTACAGCAAGCATTTGGTAAGATTTTTAACCTTACATCGGCGAAGGGCTCGTTAGACCTCCTGGGGTTTACCTTAGACCAAAAGGTTCTGGTGACTGCACAAGTTCAGTGACTGACCAGAGCCTGTGGTTCCGCTCTAGCTAGAAACCCAGACTAGTGAGAGAGACGTAGTCAGTGAACTCAATGCTAGTTTCACCCCTCTGGATTGTTACCGACCCGAAAGATTGCTGCGCTTCGAACCAACAAATCCGCCGCTGCACTAGTTGGGAGGTTTGAAACTAAGGTTGATGCGGGGTTTCCGACAGTAAAGTCCCCCACCCACCTTTCCCGTCAACTTCGACCCATCCGTGAAGAAGCTCACCGCGCCTCTCCTCCAGCGACTCCTGCCCGACCAAACGTACCTTGACGGAATAAGAGTAGAGAGGTTGTTGCCAGTGCTAGGCTCGGTGACATGGATGTGACGCAATATCTTCGAGATGAAGTCGAAGTGTGTGAGAGTTATTGAGTGCCCAGGCACGCACTCTTTTATAAACCCGGATACCGTAAGTCTGATAGCAGCTTTCGCTGCTATTCACCTTCCAGCTGTGTCCACGGGCGTTATATGCAGTAAGGCGTTAAATCCCAAGGTTAGTGTCGTCCGGAGCGCACCATTCATACTTACGAGAGCCGCTCGTTGAACGTTTTCAGTATTTTTAGCTACACTAGCGGCATTAAATACTGGGCATAAAACTTGAATCAACACGAATAAACAAAACAGTCGTCAGTGTGTCAAAAACGAAAAAATATTATAACAAAATGTTAATGAAGATTATAAAACAAATCAAATACACATATGTAACTACATATATATCATATACATATATAAATGTAATGTGCATTTTGTTTACGTCCAACTGGCAGCAATGAGCATTTGATTGATTAATCGTTTTTGACTGTGATTGCATTCATTCTTTAATGCAGCCATTCATGCTGTGGAGATGTTGCACGCATCTACACACAGACATTGACATATGCAACATAATGAGGCATTAACTAACTGTACATATAGGCAAATGAAAGTCAGCCAGTCAGTCAGTCAATCAATGATGCACTCACATCGCCTATGCAACAATCAGTCACACCCATACAGGCATGCCGCCGACCAAGTGAGCATTTGTTTACATGAAGGTGGTCACTTAGTGAGCGAGTCAATCAGTCGACAAAAGGCACGTCAATAATATGAGATGCGCTTTCTTTTACAATTTATTTTATTTCGTTTCTATTTTTTTGCTTCTCTTCTTTCAAATGTAGAAAAACACAATTTTCATTTTAAAGCTTTTTGCTTGGCAGCCAGCAATGTAAGCCTGCAGCATGCCATCGCCTCCTTCGCGCTTGTGGGCAAAAAAATTCTTTCTTCTTTTTTTTTTGGTAAACAGTTAGCTTTGTTACAGCTTCGCGCTTCCAACTGCGCATTGCCCGCATCCATTGATTTTCGGCCGTTGTATATGTCTCTGCGCTTCCACCATCACACATTGTTGCTGCCACACACAGCGCGGCTGCTGGAAATCTATACTGAGACGCGTATGCGTGCCTTGGTCAACACTCCTGTTAACCCCAACAGCACTGCATGACGCTTATGGCTCTCTCTCTTTCCCCTCTCATTTCAATCACTTTGCTCAATATTAATTAGTACAAGCTACAGAAAAGGTGTTAACACCGTTAGTGCCTTAAATGAGGCACAAATAAATTGTTTTATAAACGTTGCTTTTAGGCTGATTCAACATTCGATGTTTTTATTGTTGTTGTATGGCCTAGAATATACCACTCTTCAGGCTTACGTGTTGTGTGTGCGAACAAGATTTTTAGTTAGTTCTAAATGGCACTTGATAGATGTTATATATTTGAGTGACAGTGTGGGAATGGGCACTACTCAGAGCTGAGTGGGAGCTTTCAGGTGCTCATTTGTAAGAGTGAAGTTTTCGGTTTTGTGTAGCGTGCTTGTAATTAATCAATTGATTTCTAGGTCAACGCAGGGCCAATCAATGAAAAGTGTTTTAGAGCAACAACCGTTAGTTAACGGCAAAGCGAGACCACCCACAAACTATTTCCATACTTTCTTCTCTTCTACTTCTTACTTTCTTCTGAACATCTTGTGGCGTTTTGACTCATAGAGTTCGTATTTCTTGCTCGTTTAATCTACATTCATTTTAAAGCTAAAGCTTTCATTGAACTTAGATAACGATTCTAATGAGATAAAAATAAATTTGTGGAACTCTCGTGAAAGCCTTCATATATTAATCAACTCTCAAAAGGGTCTCAATTTTGAGTAGATTTCATTTGGGAATACTTTTAAATATATAAGGACTCTTGAGCTCAGCGTACTTGAATTTTTTGCATAAACCCTCAACAATATTGTACCATATTCCTACGAATTGTGGATGAAATCATGTGTCAAATAATAAATGAACTAATGAACGATTTTTCTTGGTGTAGTAATAGTCGATGAACCGAGTACTACTAGTATGGATCCCTGGACATATAAGCAGAGTGGGAAATAAGATGTCTAATCATAAGTAAAGAGCTTCGGAATGAATAAAAGCTACAAATGGCTACAATTGTCTGGACTTCGCTAAGAAAAGTTTTTTCTGAAAGGGTATAACCTGAAGAGGTTCAAATAGAACAGTATCCTTGGGTTAAGGTGTCATGTGATTAAAATGAGGATCTCGACAGTATGCCGTCGGTTCTGCGACCTCTCAACAAATGGCTACAGATGTCTGGATTTCACTAAGAAAAGTTTTTTCTGAAAGGGTATAACCGAAATTCACGCTATCTTAAAGTTTTCCTTCGTCAAAGGCAAATCCGCAAATTAATATTGTTTTGGGGGATGGTACTCTATCACTTCGCACTGCGGAGGAATGGTTTCGACGATTCGGAATGGGTGAAAACGATACCATGAATAAGCCAGCCGGCGATAGGATCTAGTTATCAAACCATTTTAAACCATCTGCAGAAGGTTGGATGCACAAAAAAGCTTGATATTTGGGTGCCACACGATTTGGATTCTGGACCTAATCAACGCCTGCGATATGCTGCTGAAGCGGAATGAGCTCGACCCATTTTTTGAAGCGAATGGTGACTGGCGACGAAAAATGATTCACATATGACAATCTCAAGCGAAAACGGTCGTGGTCGAAGGCCGGTGAATCGTCCCAAACATTGGCCAATCCGGGATTGACGGCAAGGAAGGTTTTGCTGTGTGTTTGGTGGGATTGGAAGGGAATCATCCACTATGAGCTGCTCACATATGGCCAGACGTTTAATTCTACCATCTAATGCGAACAACTGAACCGCTTGAGGCAGGCGATCGACCATAAGCGTCCAGAATTGGCCAACAGGAAGGATGTAGTTCGTTGATGACTCGGATGGGAGGTTTTATCGCATCCACCATATAGCCAGAACATAGCGCCAAGTGATTACCACCTGTTCCTGCCCATGGCGAACGCCCTTGGTAGTGTAAAGTTGAACTCAGAGGCTTGTGAAAATTGGCTGTCCGAGTTATTCGCAAATAAGGAGGGGGCTTCTACGAGGGGGTATTATGAAGACGGAAACAGATTATCGAACGAAACGGCGCATATTTGAACAAAATCCGATCACTGTAACACGTTTTATAAATCATTGAATTAAGAGCAAAAAATCGGAAGGGATATTTGACAACCTAATATCTATTTGTATACTGTGACCCAACCAATAAAGCAGAATATGCTATTTTATCAAGTCTATGCACCATGTCCCGAATCAATGAAATCTGAAAGGATGCAGAGGGAGTGAGCTTCTGCGATTTTTGCCTATCACCAGATCAATATCATGTGGGCTGGAATGACAAAGACATATTTTGATGCAAGATCCAGTCGCGAACGAAGTTTTTATTTAACATAAACTCTTTAATTCTTCATAATTGGTAGTCCAAACTATTAGATATAGTTTAGTCCAAACTAAATTAGATATCATAACGAATAATTTAGTTATTGTAAATAAGCATTTAGCAAAAAAAGTAATAAGCAAAATTAGCCCAGCGATGATATCGACAAAATACTGCAGCCAACTTCAAATGCCAAAGACATGCATGCGGCAGTAAAACTAGTCAACGACGGACTATGCGCCTGTGCAACGCCACCTAAGCAATTGGCATGCGGCAATTCATGTCAATGACAGTCACATGACAATAGTCGTAAAAAAAACTTTTACCACTTTTATTTGGCATTTGACAACCATTTCGCTATTGTTGCTTGTCGATCAGAGCGCCACCGCATTCGCGAGCAGCAGCAAGCAACGCGTGGCAAATAGTGGTGACAAACAATGCAATTAAAATCGCATGTGTGGCAAGGTGTACGACCGTACAACAGCGTATCTACAACTGTCAGAGCCAGCGTCAGACCGACTGCCGGACATGAAGACAATATGAACGAACGACAACAATATGCCACAGCCGTCAGCGGCCAACAAATTATAAAAACACAAATAATAAAAGAGCGACAAAAATCAAAGCACCTCGTCACTGACATTGGCATTGTTACAGAGCGCAGGCGTTGGCAGTTTCCGACTATACGACTGTCAATTGGACAACTGTCAGTGCAGTCAGTGCCGACTGCCTGCGCCTGCTTTTGAGTTTTGACTTGACTTTCTTCAAAATGTTTTACCTTAGCGACTTGTAGGCTGCAGTTTCAGTGCTCTCTCCTCGCTCTTTATGCTTTCGTCTTCTCTGAAAACCCACCAGCTCTTCGGTCGCAGACAATTTATTCGCATTTCTTCAACGTATTTACAACAAATTCACTTGTAAATTATATTATTACCGTTGCACTCGCATTAACGGATAAGCCAAAGTTTGAGATTTTTTGGGGCTAATGTTTTTTCGCCATTTTTGACAAGCATGCCACGTTCGAGCGAAGGCGGATCACTGTCGCCTGCTTTGAGACGAAATTGTCGTAAATTTCAATTGCTACCACGGATGTCAGTTGGGCATAGGCGCAGCTGTGGGCATACATATGTAGCTTCAAGGTGTATGTACATATGTTGAGGCAACCTCTGCATGCGAAGCGAAAGTTCAGCATAAATACAACAATAACGTATATGAATGCTAAAGCAGTTATCTTTTGCTCATATTAGTACTTGTAAAGGTAATATCATTATGCGGCCAATATGGCGGTTAGCAGTGATATAAGCATATATGGGATGATTTCATATATCATAACTTGTGGAAGTGAAATCGAAAGGATATGTGTATTGTTTGTATACATAATTGAGGTAAATTTATAGTTAAAATATAATATATTACAATATCTATCATATTATCATCATTATACCAAATTATGAGAAAATCCTCTGCTCGTTTTAAGGATCTATCTCTTAGTCGCTAATCTAAATGTACACTTCAAAAATCAGACGATGAGATGTTTAGCTCGTATCTGGCAATATTATACATCTTTGAAAGGTTCAACAGTTATAGACGTGTAAACATGGAGTTCACTAACGCCGAAATTCGCGCTAGTTTAAAGTTTTCCTTCGTTAAAGGCAAATCCGATAGAAAAACGTTCCGCGAGATTAATGGTGTTTTGGGAGATGGTACTTTATCACTTCGAACTAGGGAAGAAAGGTTTCGACGATTCAGAGCGGGTGAAAACGACACAATGGATAAGCCAGCCGGCGGAAGACCTGTGACGACGAATATCGATCAATCATGGAAAACATCGAGTTAGACCGGCATGTGGCATCTCGTGACATCGGCCATTAGATGGGAGTTAGTCACCAAACCATTTTAAATAATCTGCAGAAGGCTGGATACACAAAGCAGCTTGATGTTTGAGTGCCGGATGATTTGACGCAAAAAACCTTCTGGACCGAATCAACTCCTACGATATGCTGCTGAAACGCAACGAACTCGACCTATTTTTGAAGCAGATAGGGACTGGCGACGAAGAATGGATCACATACGACAATATCAAGCGAAAACGGTTGTGGTCGAAGGTCGGTGAATCGTCCCAAACAGTGGCCAAACCGGGATTGACGGCAAGGAAGGTTTTGCTGTGTGTTTGGTGGGATTTGAAGGGTATCAGCCACTATGAGCTGCTCCCCTATGGCCAGACGCTTAATTCGACCATCCACGAACAACTTGACCGCTTAAAGCAGGCGATCGACCAGAAGCGTCCAGAATTGGCCAACAGGAAAGGTGTAGTGTTCAATCAGGGCAACGCTAGACCACACACTTCGTTGATGACTCGTCAGAAGCTACGGGAGCTCGGATGGGATGTTTTATCGCATCCACCATATAGCCCGGACATAGTGCCATGGTGAACACCCTTGGTAGTGTAAAGTTGAAATCAAAGGAGGCTTGTGAAAAGTGCCTTCACGAGTTCTTCGCAAATAAGGAATGGGCTTCTACGAGGGGGTATTATAACGTTGACGTCTAGATGAAACAGATTATCGAAAAAAACGGCGCATATTTGAACTAAATCCGATCACTGTAACACTTTATAAAGCAGTGAGTAAAGAACAAAAAAAAAACGGAACGAAAGTCTAATAAACATTATATAGTTATATGGAATCTAGGGGAACTACTGAACCGATTTTATTAATTTTTGTTACTTTATAATCAGAAGAGGATGTCAACTTTATTTCTTAGATTTCTTGAGAATTAACTAATATTTGACAGTATAAAGTCAGGAATAGGCACAACGGTCCTCATATTCGGTATCAAAAGGCTTGAAAAAGTATATTCACAGTTAGAAGACATTTGGATGAGAGCTTCGACATATTAGAGGCATTATTTGTGAGTATTTTTTGTTTTGGAATATCTTCACTGTTACTTGACTTATATATCGTAAAGAGAAACCAGAAAAAATGATGAAAAAAGGTGTAGCTGTTGTCCTTGTTTGGTATACATAATCCAATAACTATCTTTATCACTTTAAGATTTTATAAACAACGGTTGAAAATATAATTTCATTTGAAACAAGTTTCTAAAGACGTGAATTGTTGACCAGTTCTGAAATAGAAGCAGTATTGAGTCCTTGTTCCATCAACAATATATTCAGGAAATTATTTCCTACAGTCACCTGTTAGGATAAGGTGAGTTTCGTTGTGAGATTTTCGACAGAGATAAGGACCAAGTTTTATGGGATATGTCATAAGAATAAGTGAGGTCAAAATCGCACCTGTTAGTCTGACAATCAATATAATCCTTGGGACCATCTTTATGCTCATATTTTACCATAGTTCTTAATTGTATATAGTCAGAAAGGTGGATCCATTTCACCTTACGAAACACACGATAACTAACGACAATATTGACTAAGTACTTGAGCTAATGAAAAACACCACACACCGACACAAACTATGAGACATCATGAATAGACGAACTTCGTATGTTGAAACATGTGTCAACACCATGAACCTGAAAACGCAAATGGTGTAGCAACAGGCAATACAACTAACAACAACAAACAGTAACAATTAAGTAGCTACAACAAAAAATGACATTATTTAAAGTAGTTAAGACAAAAAACAACAACAACAAAAACGAACTGAGCAGCACGTATTCTAATTAGATTGTCAACAACACGAAAACAACCTCATTTCCAACAAATGTGTCCGCACATTAGGCCAAAAAGGAGGCAGCAAAATTAAGCGCAAACTAAACTAAACAGCAGCAATAACAACAACAAAGGAGGTAAAGCTAATGTTGACGCTGAAACATTGTGACAGCGGAGCAGCAGTGGCAGCAGCTGCGGCAGTGGCAGCAGCGGCAACAGGCTAAGCAGTTAAATCTGCATAAATGTTTTGTTAAGTTCATTAACATGGTTCAGGTTAATTACCCGGCATTTTCGGTCGCATGAGAGGCACATTTCAAGGAAATAAGCCATTAGCCATTAAGCTAAAGCGGCCTCAAAGCATGGTGGGTGCATACAACTACTGCTGTATACATATGTATATAAGCGGCATGCAATATGTGGCAAGTAGAGCAGGTAAACGGGCAACAGCTAGCTGGCTTATCAGCAGCAACAGCAGTCGCCATGCAATGACAGCAGCTAGGTCCTCTAGGTTGCAGACAAGTAGCTCGTAGTTAATAGCTAGCAGTCAGCATCAGCGGCACGATCATCATTGTCGGCATGAGCAAATGAGTAAAATCTTGCAACACATATATATGTACATCCGAGGCTAGTATGTAAATATAAGTGGCATTTAGTCAATGCTTGGATATATGGCTGCGGCAACAATGGGTGCCATATGTGCCACCACTTGCAGTAGCTCCAGCAACAGCATTTGCACTAGCAACACTGACTGCATGCCCATTAAAACAAAAGCAGACAACAATAAAAAAACCCGCTGCAGCCCACAATAAGTATAGTATTTAAGGATGTTGTCTCCTAAACGAGGCGCGCGTGAATAACTAATTTCAACGGAAGCCAGTGCCAGGGCTTTTAACTTGCAACATTGCAATATAGCAGCACTGCAACTTGCTATTTAGACTATGAACAACACACATGAGTGACTATAGGCAGACCCTAAACCACTGCGCTAGGCAACATTTATCACCCAACATCAGATGCGGTCGAGCTGAGGCAAAGCGCGAAGGAGCGCGAGCAGCCGAAATGAAGCGGAGCAAAAGGAGATCCATTTCCATGGCTGCCAAATAGGCAAATCGGCAGTGAATCAGGCAAGCAAGCGACCCAAATACATATATACATACATATGCATATTCTGAGTTTTGCGCTCCAGAGCTGTAAGATTTGGTCAGGCGTAGCGGCAAAGTTAATCGGTGACACGTCGCGTATAAATGAATACCGAACGAATAGCGAATATACCATTCGTATATGTGTGTGTCGGAACAATTCGTGAGACACAGAAAACACCTGATAATGGCCAACCCCAAGTGAACCGCGTACCAAACCTTAGCCGCCACGCCGAAATCAGCGCTTAAGCGCTCTTACGCGGAGCGCAACTAAAAAACAGCGGAGTTTTTGGTTTTGGAAATAATAAAAATTAAACTAAACAAATGTATTTTGGTGCCGCTAAATGTTGCAAGTATATTGTGTGTGTTTGTGCTCACGCGGTCCGCCCAAATGAGCTGCAACGAATTGCTGCGAAATGAGATGATTTCAAGGAAGTCACAGGTAAACACAGGGCACGCCCGTCCTGACAGTGTGACCGCGGCACGCAAAGTAACCGCGCCGCGCACTAATTTAACCAAATGTGCTCAACAACAATGCGTTCAGATTACTTAGTTACTCCGGAGTGCAGTTAACGAGATGAGACTAATATGTAAGAGAATTGCTGAATTTTATTTATTTTTGTACCAAAAAAAGTTGTAAGTTGTGTTCACTGCCGTTAAGCGAGCGAATTCTTGCAAATGTCACATTATTTGAGCTAAAGAATTGCTTGAGTTCTTTAATCCGTATGTAGTAGTTAAGAAACAGCTCGAAAAAGAACAACTGAAGAAAAGTCGAACGAGCCCAAGAAAGCTTGTCATTTATCTGTCATTTGTCATATGTCTGGAAAGCCAGTTTATCCTATGGGTAGCTTTCGGCAGGTCTCAGTAAAAAACGGGAATATTTGAAAATGAATTTATCGTTCCAAAGGACCAGGAAACAGGAGCTATACTACAAAACTCTTAGATGTAGTGTGTGGAAGGTTCATGAACCTTCTCGTGGGTTATGCTTCACAAACAACCCTTAAAATACTTTGGATAATGTGAGTCGTAGAACCAGAATAAGAAGAAACCCCATGCTCTACTTGGTTCCCAGACCTAATAACATCCTATAATAAATGCTTTGCGCTAATAATTTCTTTGTATCCTTTGGAGTAATTGATATGATCTTGACGGACGTCAGAGGTTAAATTTCAGATGATACGTCAGATGTTAAATTGACGTACATGTCAGAGGTTAAATGTCAGAAGTACATGGCAAAGGTCACATGGTAACTGACAGATGGCAAATGTCAGATGGACGAGATGGCGAATGTCAGATATTATCTAGTCTTTAAATAATCATGATATTCCCTAAAATACAATGAAAAGTCCTACAGCTGTCACTCAGACATCTATCGAGATTTCACCGAGAAGGATGTATAGCGACGAACCATCCACACCTATTAGGATATACGTATTTATAACATTCAAAATACATTGGGTCCTACGTACCGTTGTCGGAAGAATGATGGATTTTATCAGGAACAATCTCATTTCAGTAATACGATTTTAGGTTAGTTATTGCCTGCTGCGATTAAAATTAATAACAAATTGTATTCGCTTTGTACAAAAACTGGGATCGAAGCTAGTTTTTGCGGAACTCCTTGGAAAACTTTAAAATCTGCATTATAGCTTTCCTTTTTTGGAAGGCACGTGCCTAGTTCTACTCCACGTGCCTAGCTCTACTCCACGTGTTTAACTCTACTCCACGTGTTTAACTCACTCAACGCTTAGCTTCACTCCACGCCCAAGAATTATCAACATTTTCAAAACAAACTAGGCCTTTTTGAACTCAGTACAGCCACATCTGACCCGGACCAATGAATGCATTTATTGTGCACACAATTTTATCTTCGGAGAAATCGAAAGCCATACAAAAGAAAAAGTGCGTACAAACGCCAGCCGACCAGTCGAGAGAGAGAAAGGCTATGCTGTCAGCCGGCAAGTGCATGCGCATGCTATGTTGCACACGTGCGGGGGCTGCCATAAACAGTGAATGACGGAATTAGAATAATAAAATCACACACTACGCATACGTTTATTAAATGACCCAGTTAGTTCACGTGCCGCAACGGTGGCGCATGTGGGATGCCTTTGAAAACTACGAAGTATTTTTGCATACTTCGTAGATAAGTGAAGTGTGCGGTGCGCCTGCGCGTGTGCAACTAGGCGCATAACGTCCGCATTTGCGACACATTGCGTGCGGAGATATCGCGCGCGCGCGTTTTACTGCTGATTTGGAATGTAAATTGACATTGGCAGATTGAACGTCATGCCGGAGTATGAGTTGTTGCCGCACAAGTGTGGCAACTCCACCCAGACCAGGCTAGGAGAAACCGCACGAACTGACAACCAAATGCTCAACAAGTGAAATAGGAAAGACTTTCTAAATGGAATGCCGCGATTGCATGCCATTTACAATATGTGGCATGTGGCATATGCGGCATATGTGGCATGTTGCATGCCACAGTCATGTTGTGCGCATTAGTAAAAAATTAAACAAATACAATAATTTGAAGCGAAAATATGCTAAATCGATTGCTATGCGCCGGCAGACCAACCTTTCACAATATCACCGCAAGGCATCACAAGAGCGAAGTGGCTACGTCGCATACTACATGTTGCAAATACAAATCGGCCAGTATATGTATGCGCTGGTAATAGAAATAAATTTGACAAAAACGAGCGATCAATTTGAATGATTTGTTGCGACCAAATGCTACCGAATGCGCCGGCAGCCTAGTTGCTGAGGAAATGCGGCCACCGGTGGCAGCCGATCCGCCCGCCTGCATAAATTAACGCTAGCAGGCGACACACTTCACAGTGTATTTGCCACTGACACTGACAACAACAACACCGCCGCTGCAAGCCCTGCCGCAAACGACGCCTGGCCAACAAACTTCAGCCCGAAGGCGGTGGCGACCATTTCACTTTAATTAATACCTGACTGCCACTCAGCTGTGTATGGCAGCTGTGTGGCAAGAACCAGCGCTGAAAGCATTTGCTGTGCTACACTTTAGCTCACCCAACCAACGTTCATCACACCGACCACCGTAGCCAATAATTGTCACTTGCGGCTGAGTGGCGGCGCCCACCAACGCCAGACCAACACCAGCACTCCAAGCACATCAGTGCTGCCATCAACTAACCACCATTAGCATCCCCAACAACAGCAACAAGTTGGCGCACATGCAACATGCCACAGTCCATTTGTCCAGAGTGTGTTGCATACACAGTTGCATATAAATATATGCAAGCATGCCACATCGTCACTCAGCCGCCACTCAAGCGCCAACGCGGCATATCTGTGTGTCACCAATGGCTGGCAGTCTGTCCGTCCGTCAGTCAGTCCACTGGCTTTTTGTGGCATACGGTTTTTGTGTGCCTGCTGCCGTGCAGCTTCTGTTGCAACTTCTGTTGCGGGCGCTTTTGCACACTCGGTAACTGTTGCTGCTGGCGTTGTAATTGCTGTTGACAACTGGTGTTGACATGTTTCCATGCACGCTGCACCATCATTTCTCGGCGCTTTGTTGCCCCGCGTGCTCGTCAGACATGCATTCCGTTTGGCTGATCGCTTGATAGTCTGATTTTTTGGTATTTCGTCTATTTCGGGCATTTTGTCCTTTGACTGGCTTTGCCACACATTTGTTGGTGATTATTTGCACTTATTTTGTACACAAGTGTGAATTAATGTCAAATACACTTTATCGTGATGAAATTGAGTTGTGTGTCGTATTAGTGGAGTTTGTGGAGTTTTGGTTGCAGTGTTACAGTTAGAAAGAAGTAATGACATTTATTATAGAAACTAATACTAATCAAGGTTTGTGTAAGTTTGTGAAGAGGGATTAGTAGAAAAAATTTGAACTATTAGAATATATAAAGTAGTTGGTCTCTTCATATTATTGATTTCGAAAGTGAACAATCCAAACTAATGCTCATTTTAAACAGAACTATTAATCTTTGAGATAGAACTGAGGTTATTATAGCGAATTTAGATTTTTTTCAAGAATCTCAAAATAATTATAATCAATTTTATTTATGGTTAGAGAGAACACCGAGTAAAATAATTACTGGCCAAAGAAACTACTCTGATCTAGCATCAAAAGCATTGGAAGATATACTTAGCTAACTAAAGTAATAACTCGTAACATATTTCTAAGTAAAATGTAGCTACTATATGTATATTGAAAAATTAAGATGGTTAATAGATTTATATGTATTATACATATACAGCGACGATTGCGAGGGCGTATGAGTAATTTTTCGAACGGAATGAACTTCAAAAGTGGACTATTATCAGTTCCAAGAATGAAGTTGTACCAAATAATGAACTGACTCAATGAGATGCGAAGTAGATATAATCATATGGCACATATCATCAAGACTACAAGAATTGAATTATAAATTTTTAACGGCGTTCTTTGGAACACCAATACATATGTATTAGTTGTCTCAACAAATTTGTGAAAGGCTCAATCGTCAAAATTTGTCAACCCTTGAGGATCTATGGCAGCCATTTCGAGGTGTTTGCGATATCACGAAGAACTGCCAATTATAGTTGTCCAAGTGAAATCTCTTGTGGTCTTGTCACAGGGATCTGCCCTATAACATAATCTAAACTAATGGCAATTTAACCCAGTATCACTCTTTCCACTGGCGTTGTAAGGGCACCTAGCAACTGAAAGATCTCCTTTATCTCAAGATAGGTGTAGGTAACTTTATCAAATCCTCTACTTTAAGGTTATAGAAATTTATAGTTTAAGAACTTATATATAATCTAAGACGTGTTTACCCAGTAGACAAAAGCTTCAAACTAGCCTAGACTATGCGCAACAAATTTACCAAAATCATATTATATAGAAAAACTTCAGATTTATACCAATTATACTAAAAATTACTCAAAAGCTGTAAAATAGAACGTTTCATAAAAAAAATATAGCCACTATTTTGCTTTCTGTTCATAAAAACTTGCATTTGAAAATCTGTGGCTGCCAAAATGAAATTTGTTATTCTTTTAAATTATATTTTTGGCTTCTATTAATCATTTTATGATTTCACTTCATGAGAAACTACAGTAGAACTTCCTCCATAACTTCAATTGGCAATAGAAGTCAAATTTCATACCAATTACCTTTCGTAACACGGAAGTTTTTCGTAGATTGTGGTGATTCGAGTTAGGGAAGTTCAACTGTATTGATATTTCTTTGTCTGTTAGTATGAACTAGTGCGTTTTCTGACCGAAATCTGATGGACATCACATAGGACAATAACGCAAAAATTCCATTTGCTTATATAAAATAAATAATCAGTGGATTGTCCATTGTATATGTGTTTAAGTCAGGGACCGGAAATAAGAGTTATTTTACAATTTTTAATTAAAAAAATCATACATAAAGGAACATCGTATAAAAGTTTTGATTCCACCATCATGATTTTTAGGTGAACTACATGCGAAATATTGTATGATTTTTAAATTTTGATTTTTATGTATTTAGATCAAAAATAAAAGTTATTTTTGATTTTTTATCGGCTAGGGTGGAGAATCGGACAACATCTATTTTTCATCCTCCTAAATGTTAAGGGTGGTCCACCCCTAATTTTTTTAACTTTCAGCGAAGAAAATTAAAAATTTTCTAAAATCGGGAAGTTATTGGTTGTTGAAGTTCAAACCGATCTGGCTAATTTTAGTCTTCAAATATTCGTGGAAGGCCAGAAAAAAATTAGAAAGTGAGTAAATATGGAAAAATTGCGAGGAAGATATCAATAAGAGAATTGTATTCGAGTTGACAAGAAAAATATAAAAAGAGAAAACAAAAAAATAATATTTTGAAGGTTGTCATATTTCATAAAATATTTTTGTTATTGTTCAATTGCATAAGGTTGTGTCGATAGCCCAAAACAATTTGCAAAAAAAAAAATTTACACTCTCGCAATTTATTGATGTAATTTTATTAAGATAACACACAATATGACCTATATATTCGGCATAAAGTCCAATAGAAAATCATCATATATAGTATATGAGGGCTGATGTAATTCCAGAACCAATTTCACTCATTTTCACCAAGGTTCCAAGGTTTCCAAGGTTAACGGGAATAGGCACCTGTTAGTAGGCAAACAAACGGCACATTCGGCCTTGAAATTACTCCTAAAATGCAAATGAACGAAACACCAGTCGGCAAAATCGCCAAAAATAGCGCTATAACGAAGATGTTCCAAATATTCAAGAAGTCGCTGGAGGTGCTGCACAGGACTTTAAAAGATCTTGATTGTCGATAAACGCTTTTGGTGGAGCCAGGATTCTGTTAACATGTGATTTAAGCCAGACTCTTCCAATTATTCCTGGATCAACTGTTACTGACGGGCTAATCGCATGCCTAAAGTCATTTAATTTGTGGCGACACATAAGGTATCGCCAATTAACAACTAACATATGAGTGTTTTTGCAACAATATCAATTTGCGATTGTAGAAGCAGTTGGAAATGGTAGGGTCGCAGTTGACACCTCGATGGATTAATAGCATTTCCAACAGATTTCTGTCACTTCATTGACTTGAAAGATAAGTTTTCCTGACATGAAACCTCGATATGATAACCATAAATGACTGATTGAATGACCTATATTGGTGGTAAAAAAACAAAGATATCAATGATCTTAATGCGACAATTTAGAATTTCGGTCCAGGAGAGTTGACACAGCTACAAACCAGGATGACGTAGTCAATTATCCCAAACTATTTAAAATTGCCTGTACTATCACCACTCACTTTGCAATTAAAAGTAGTGTGAGTTGTCATCATGCTGCGTAACATAAATCGACCTCGAGTAATCAACATCGTCGCCGAAGCCAAGATTGGACCAACTTAATTTAATCTATACCTTAGCCACAACAACGTGTGGCCGGGTCTGCTAGTATTCATATATAAAAATTGGAATGAAGCAGCATATTGTAATAAAGGGTGATTTTTTAAGAGCTTGATAACTTTTTTTAAAAAAAAAACGCATAAAATTTGCAAAATCTCATCGGTTCTTTATTTGAAACGTTAGATTGGTTCATGACATTTACTTTTTGAAGATAATTTCATTTAAATGTTGACCGCGGCTGCGTCTTAGGTGGTCCATTCGGAAAGTCCAATTTTGGGCAACTTTTTCGAGCATTTCGGCCGGAATAGCCCGAATTTCTTCGGAAATGTTGTCTTCCAAAGCTGGAATAGTTGCTGGCTTATTTCTGTAGACTTTAGACTTGACGTAGCCCCACAAAAAATAGTCTAAAGGCGTTAAATCGCATGATCTTGGTGGCCAACTTACGGGTCCATTTCTTGAGATGAATTGTTCTCCGAAGTTTTCCCTCAAAATGGCCATAGAATCGCGAGCTGTGTGGCATGTAGCGCCATCTTGTTGAAACCACATGTCAACCAAGTTCAGTTCTTCCATTTTTGGCAACAAAAAGTTTGTTAGCATCGAACGATAGCGATCGCCATTCACCGTAACGTTGCGTCCAACAGCATCTTTGAAAAAATACGGTCCAATGATTCCACCAGCGTACAAACCACACCAAACAGTGCATTTTTCGGGATGCATGGGCAGTTCTTGAACGGCTTCTGGTTGCTCTTCACCCCAAATGCGGCAATTTTGCTTATTTACGTAGCCATTCAACCAGAAATGAGCCTCATCGCTGAACAAAATTTGTCGATAAAAAAGCGGATTTCACATTTCGAACCGAACACTGATTTTGGTAATAAAATTCAATGATTTGCAAGCGTTGCTCGTTAGTAAGTCTATTCATGATGAAATGTCAAAGCATACTGAGCATCTTTCTCTTTGACACCATGTCTGAAATCCCACGTGATCTGTCAAATACTAATGCATGAAAATCCTAACCTCAAAAAAAATCACCCGTTACATACGGCATAAATAAATAAATAAAAATTTTGAATTGATTTTTATTTTTGATCTAAATATATAAAAATCAAAAATAACTCTTATTTTTTGATTTTTTTGATAAAAGTAAAAAAAGTTACGGTCCCTGGTTTAAGTAAGTTATAAGTTGCTGATTTGACTTTATAATACGAAAATGTGTATATACGTATGAACATACATATCAGGACTGTAGAAGCAATCTTCATACATTTCATATTTAATATCTATTTGAAAATAGCTCCGTATTTTATAAATCATACATTGTTTTTTAAATTGTTTCTCTATTATTTCTTGTACTTATTGGACTAATAATAAATAATAATCATAAATATAAAATCAAAATATTGGAACATACACTCACCAATTTCTTTCAAGCGTACATCAAGGGGCTATTCTCCTTTCCGAAAGTGATATACTTTTCACGCTCACACACAAAGTTTTCAGCAATAATCGTAACGTGACGTATTTTAATGTTTTTATCACACACTTTCAATTGTTTACTTTAAACGAATATTATTTTCATTAAACTGTGATTTAATTAACACTTTTTTCTAATTTTTCACTATTCACTGAAAAATTTCACTTGACCTTTGCACACACACTCTTTGTTTAAATGTGCCCACATGTCAACCGGGGCGCCACTTAAGCAAATGCAAATGAGAAAAAATATATTGCTGCATACATTACTCTCACGCCACTCACTTTTTGTAGGAGCATTGTTGGATTCTTTGAAATGTACTGCTCCCATGAATTATTGCAATTCTGAAAGGAATAACAGAGAGTATTTTATTGTAGAAAGTAAAATATTTTTTATTGTCAAAGTAAATAATGAAAATAATGTTTAATATTTTATATTTAGCAGTGATGTAGTAATTACATTTTGGGAGAAGGTGTTCACCTATATATTGGCTTCATTTTTTTATTATTGCCACTCATCACGAATCAACAAATTCTACAATCCATCGCCAGTGCTCTATATAAACCCACCAATAAAATTACTCACTTTTGAGTGACACAATGATGCCGAGGTCAAGAGTGCAAACAGCAAAAAAATACAAATAAATAAAAAAAAAACAATTCTCGAATCGTGAAAAGAATAAGTCAATATATGCAAGACGAAGCTGTGCTCAGATCACACACGTGACCATGCCATAAAAAGGGTTTTGCAGCGCTCGCACCTAAGCTTAGCTTAGCGTGTGTTCCTATTTGTCTGCGCGATGCGCGCCTTGTTTTCACCAACATACTTATGTTTGTACAGTTATACATGGCAGAAGTCGGCTATATTTATATTTGGTGGTCAAGATCACGTGCAGTGCTGCTGCGCCACCAAACATGCCGGTTGGCAGCGTGAGCGTGAGAGCGCATTGCCATTCGCAGCGAAATGCATGCGCCACCAAATATGGCATGGGTTTGGAAAATTGAAAAAAAAATAGGCGATTACAATTGGGTCTTGAGTTCTATATTTCTTTTTTTAGTGCAAGCACAAGTATGAATTAATTTACGGCAATTTCTGTTGTTTAAATACACAAATTAAAGAAATGTGTGCCGTCTTCCGTACTGCCACAAGTCTATTCTACAAATGTTTGTATATGTCTATGGCAACGCCCACACTCTTCGAAACGCTTGCATCGTAAACAACTTAACATGCTTGCTAGCTTTCTTTCTTTCTTTCAAGCGCTTGGACGCACATGAAACGCCCACATCTCCGTGATTTTGGCAGCCAACTCCGGTCAGGTGTTGTTTTACTAATTTGCGAGCGCCTTTACAAAGGCAATACACATATAAATTTATATATTTGCTTTAGAGCAATGATCATCTGCTGCCTGCCAATAGTCGTACATGTAGACTAATTTACTATCGGTCAATTTGTTTTCAGTTAATACTCAAGACGGTTATGGGTCTATTAATTACGGCTTGTAAGCAATTGGTTTATTTGAAATGCTGTTAAGATATTAAGAAGTCAAGAAAATGTAATTGGAGTTGGCGGAAGATGTTCGATATCAAGTCTGATGGGAGAAAAGTAGCCTTTCAAGGTTTTAAGGCACATTTCCAAATAATATGATTTCTATACTTAGTGTCAGGCAGTTGTGACTAGTCTCGTAATTATAAAATACGGCAATCAAAGAGATTTCGATAAGCTGGCAAAATTAACTCCAGCGAAGTAGTTCGGTTCTCCCAATGTCATATAAAATGGAAAAAAATATTAAAAGAAAAGTTTAGTAAGGTAAGGAACTTATAACGAAACTTTCTTAGCTTCTGACTAAAAGCTTAGGGAGCTTTTATGGAAACTCATCAGTTGTTATCGCTGAAAGTTCACGTGGATTTTAAACTACAAAGTTTATCAGAGCTTTCGACATTATTTAGAGCCTCGCAGCTGAACCAAGCCATATTTTATTATTGAAAGCCCATATCGGGTTTTTCGGAACTTGTGTTTCTGTACTGATTCGTCTAAAAATCATGATAATGCTTGAGTAAAACGTGATTACTAAAAACATAGCATTAAGCGAGAAGCTATGATATAATTAAAATGAGAAATGCCTTAACTTTAAGGATTCTCTAAGATCAGCGAACGTTAAAGTGAGATTACTTCTTATCCGTTGATCCTATTCGACTCTTATTCTATATTCTATGGCTCACAACAGACTTACGTCAAGTCAATGTATGATTCAAGTGAGGCCTTTCAAGAACACCGAGTCTAAATTGAATTGGAAATGAGGAATACCTTCTAGTTTTTAATATGATACTCATCGAAAGTAGACAAGAAGGACCAGTGTTGAAAGAATTCTTACAGCCTGATGTAATTCTTTGAGAACATCTGATTGTCAAACTTAACCACAAGAACGCAAACCACAAGAACACAAAGTTTATAGAAGAATGGATTTCTCTTGTCTAAAAATTTGGGATATATTCATTTATTTTAAATAACCGAAAGAGTGATGAGACTTTAGTAGAATTGGAATTCGAAATTAGTGTAATAGTATAAGAAGCCGAGCCCTAAAAATGGAACCTCATCGAATATTCACCTCGCAACTTCTAAAAATCCTTGGATTTTTGCTGTTCCAAATTTTCCGCCGCATTTCTATTCCATTTTAAACTAGTCACCGCTATATCAACTTCCTGCTGTTGCATGAACTACTTCGAATTTAGAAAATCTACAACAAAAATTACGTCGATCTGCGATCAATCAATTTACAAACAACAACTTAACTTTTATGGCAGAAAAATTGGTTTCCGACTAATATTTATAAATCATATTCGAATAGAATTGTTGTTATTTTGATATCACTAACACAAGCATATGCCGTCCTTTGCGCCCTTTGCACCCGAACCCTGCGCTGAGCGCTACGGCAGTGCAAATTTGCTGAGATTTTCGCCAATGGGTGGTCTTCAACATCTCTGTTTATGCAGCTACCTGGCAGGCGGTGTCAGACTGATTTTTCACCCATGCGCCTGTGTACATACATATTTACATTTCTATATGTTTAGAAATAACAATATTTAGACTACAATATCTGTGAGTTCATTTTGGCCACCAAAATTTTCCGCTCACTCGAGACAACTTTTGTAGCAACAACAAGTAGCTAACTAGACACACATAGATTTATAATTTCGGTTCAATTAAAAAGTAACCAGTTATAGCGCTGCATGCAACAGCCGGTCGCGCCATTACACAGTTGCAAGTGGCACATTGAAATTTGACCAGCTTGCAACAAAATCAAAATAAGACACCACCCACCGCTGAGTGTGACTGGCTGGATATGGCTGTAGATTGTCGCTTTTGCTTTTGCTTTACGCTGAGCAGCGAGTGCCACTGCCACCAGGATGACGCAATGGGGTGCCACAGCCACAATAAATAATAGGCGAAAACTAAATCATGGCAACGGCTGTAGACAAAAACAAACAGAGTTGGATAAATATAGAGCAGCATACAACTAGCGCATGTGTGCCAAAACCAAATACAGTTCGGCCCACCGGTAAGCGCCAGGATCAAGTGGCGCACTGGCACATTTTGGGTGTGGCCGACGGCTGCTGCCTAACAACCTACCCGCCAGCTACCCTATATTGCGGTTGGTGGCATAATTTTCCATATCCAAAGCAATTGACATTTGTCTCTCGACAGCAACAGCCGCGGCGCAACTGCACACGTGCGCATTGTCAACACACGCAGCAACATGTTGCTAAAAGCTCGTTGATTATTGCCGGTTCAGCAAAGTGTGAAATTTATATCAAATACATAGAAAAAACCGAAGTACAAGAAAAATAACAACCGCATTGGTGACTCATTCCACCGCTTGCTGCATGATTCTTAGAAATCAGTGCGCACTCACACATACATACAGCCACATGTTGCACAGATACATTATTGCTTACTGACATCCGAATTGTTGTCAACATCTTATTTGAGAAATTGTGACATGATTGATTTTTCATGTCATGACACATTGCCGCCGTCACCGTGCACAGCCGCTTGGAGACTTTCTAAAATATTTCACTCAAAATAATCACCACATTCCTAAAACGTACGCACACAAGCGAAGTCTCATGTTCGCTTTGTTTGTTCATGTGTTCTATGCGTATTCGCTTGTAAGTTCGCTTTCCATCAGCATGATCCATCAGACGGCGGCGCGTTCATTCTCATAGCTTGACTGCGCATGTCCAGCTTAGGCAGCGTGGCTTTGTGGCAACTGCCTTACGTGCTGCCACATTGTCTCCTGCGTTAGTGTTCGGCTCTTACGGACTTCGCTTTTGTTATTTTTGCTTTGCTTGCCACTGACGCTTATGACGCTGACCCAGTATCGGCGCGGCTTCAAAGGCTGTCCAACAGTTTACACTCAAAGTAACACACATGTGCGCCCAAGTAAGCTAACGTTTTTAGGTTGATGAGGAGCTGGGTTTACGCAAAACGGAGATTGACCCGATTGGAAATGTTTTCAAATTTTATTAGAACAAGTTTTGAGCTTCCTGAACTAATTGTACTATCGAATCCGGTACCGGAGCTCCAACGTTGTGTGCAAGAGTCTATGTCCCTGATTACAATCTCTAAGTACGCTCTGGAAAATTTCAAGTGCTTTTAAAACAATGAACGTTTGGCTGACGTCCTTGACAGAAGTAATTACATATCCATATCTCCTCATGAGTTCCCAGCTGGTGGCTTCAGATTCCATCCATCACTCTGAGAAAGGAGTGGAGTTCAGCTCGTTGACTTTTCGGAATACTTAGGTTAGGTTAGGTTAGGTACGAAGGCTGTTTCTCTATAAAGGGGGAAACCCACTTAGACTATCGAGAGCAGTCCTTTGTGATGCCGTAAAAATTCAACCCCCTCACTTATTTATGAATCGACAAAGCGCTTGAAACCTACCACAAATCTGCAGAGGTTTTTAACTTCTGTGTTCGCTAATTCGGGGGGGTGCTCAAAAAAGTGAGATCCAAGGATTTTTTGTCTAGATCTCGCAAAGGCGAGACATTCCAAAAAGAAATGCTGGGAGGATTCTACCTCATCTTCTTCTAGGCAACTTTTGCAGCTAGCATCCGGTAAAATTTTTAATTTGACCGCGTGAGTCTCAATGGGACAATGGCCAATTAGAACACCTATAGTCTCTTTACCAGTCTATCCGGTAATTCTTCGATTCACTTCACTAGTCGTCCCAATATAATCAAGATCGTGCTCGTCTGTCATTTTATGATTTAACATTTGGCGGCTGGGCTTCCTGTGAGATCAGTGAGTGGTTGTAGATCCACAAATAACAAGCATTTTCACAGCTGTCAGATCCTTCTGACCCGGAGTAACACGCAAGACGTCCACTGACCATTTGTTTTTAGTAAGCTTTATCTTGCTTGTAACTTGAAGTTGAAACAACTCGAAACGTTCGCCTCGGAATGACCGCTCGTCATCTTTCTTCGCTTCTCGGGTTTTACTGCGACCCAACGTCGAGAATTTCAAATCAATTTCCTACTCGGACATATATTTACAGCATATATTAGCTATATATAAAGATATATTTCTTTACACAACGCCGCGATGCGCGTTGGTGAGACACACGTTTGAAATGCTCAAGAAAATTGAATATGTCGGTACCCACCAAATACATGCAACAATAAAAACCTACTAACATTACAATAAAATTTCGCTCCAGAGGTCAACGGTGAATGCTGAGCATTGAGATGCAGAGTTGTTTGAATAAATCGATGGCTGGATGGATGGACGGCTGGATCGATAGATGGTTGGGCGTCTGGGTGGTTGAATGCATAGCCGAATGAAAGCATTAAGTTTCCTTTTGATGGAATTTGCAATTCGGCTATAAAATTTAAGCAACAACAACAACAGCAGCAGTAACATCCGATAGATCAATAAATCAATTGATGCACCACACTTTGAGTAGTGAAACTAAGCTTATTCCATAGTATAAGCTTCACCGGCTACCTATTTTGGTAAGGCGAAAAAGTGGAGTAAAAGTGCAATAAAGTGTAATTGAAATTTATTGGGTTGTATTGTTATTAAATGTTGTTGTTGGTTGTTTTTTGTGGGTATACGTTAAAGGCTAGCTGTTATGTTGTGGTTATTGCATTTTATGCCCCTCATACGCATGTTTATTTGTTCTACTTACTTTGCAGCACCAAATATGGGACAGACATTGTTTTTGTTGTTGTTCTGCTGTTCGCTATTACTTAGGCTATATTAGTTGTGCTGTGAAAATGGCTGGGTGGGTGGCGTTGTTTGGCGTGCAAACTAATTTTCAGTTTCTTATCGTTACTTTGGTGAGAAATTTTCGATTGTAAAATCCGATAACTGATAAGCAATTTGGTAGATTACATGATAAAATCGGAGATTAAGTGCAAACAAATTAGGCAACTCGAAGTAATGTGGGAAACAGATTGAAATATTTGAGGCAATAAAATTTAACAATAAAATAAAATAAAAAAAAAATAAATAAAATTAAATAGAATTAAATAAAATTAAATAAAATTAAATAAAATAAATAAAACAAAATAAAATAAAATTAAATTTAATAAAATAAAGTAAATTAAAATAAAATAAAATAAAATAAAATAAAATAAAATAAAATAAAATAAAATAGAATAAAATAAAATAAAATAAAATAAAATAAAATAGAATAAAATCAAATAAAATAAAATAAAATAAAATAAAATAAAATAAAATAATATAAAATAAAATAAAATAAAATAAAATAAAATAAAATAAAATAAAATAAAATAAAATAAAATAAAATAAAAAAAAAAATAAAAAAAAATAGAATAAAATAAAATGAGATAAACTAAAATAAAATAAAATAAAATAAAATAAAATAAAATAAAATAAAAATAAAATGAAACGAAATAAAATAAAATAAAATAAAATGAAACGAAATAAAATAAAATAAAATAAAGTAAAGAAAAATAAAACAAAATAAAATAAAATTAAATTTAAAACAATAAAGTAAAATAAAATAAAATAAAATAAAATAAAATAAAATAAAATAAAATAAATAAAATAAAATAAAATAAAAATGAAAAGAAATAAAATAAAATAAAATAAAATAAAATACAATAAAAATAAAATAAAAATAAAATAAAATAAAGTAAAATAAAACAAAATAAAATAAAATAAAATAGAATAAAATAAAATAAAATAAAATAAAATAGAATAGAATAAAATAAAATAAAAATAAAATAAAATAAAATAGAATAAAATAAAATACAATAAAATAAAATAAAATAAAATAAAATAAAATAAAAATAAAATAAAATAAAATAAAGTAAAATAAAACAAAATAAAATTAAATTAAATTTAATAAAATAAAGTAAAATAAAATAAAATAAAATAAAGTAAAATAAAACAAAATAAAATTTAATTTAATTTAATAAAATAAAGTAAAATTAAATAAAATAAAATAAAATAAAATATAAAAATAAAAATTAAAATATAATTTTAAATTAAATTAAATTAAATTAAATAGAATAAAATAAAATAAAAATAAAATAAAATAAAATGAAACGAAATAAAATAAAGTAAAATAAAAAAAAATTTAATTTAATTTAATAAAATAAAATAAAATAAAATGAAATTAAATGAAATAAAATAAAATTAAATTAAATAAATTAATCAGATAAATTTAGAAATTATTATAAAAGAAGTACGATGTACCTCTTCTTATTCTGACACTTTTCTTTAACGATTTAATGCTTTTTAGTAGTTTTCAAGTTTTTTTTTGTATGGCAGTACAGTTTTAGGCCATTTGTTTAAAATGTAATTTTTTTATTCTGGCTCATTTGCACCTTTTATCACAAAGGTTTTACCAAAACAATTTTAAATTTGGGTACTTGTTCAATCTATCATCTATTTTTATAAATGGAGTACCCTCAATCACCCAACCACAAAAAAATTAGGCATGGACAAGATTAAGTGTACTCTCACATTGCATTTTCTTATCAAAGTATTTTTGAGCATAAAACATTTTATCGCATTTAAAGCAACATTTTTTTCTTAAGAGATATGGAAAAGTGATCAATCAAAACGGTTGACATTTTGGATAACTGGTTTATTTTCAGTTTCAACTGGTTTAATTGGAAGTTCAAGGGGTATGAGGGATTAAATTATAAATTTTATAAAGCAGAAGATTTAGAGGACACTTAAAGATGTATCAATAAACTTTTGAAACGTTTAGGCATCGTTCGCTTAGTTAGCGCTCAGGAAGCACCCAACAGAATTTCTCAGTTAATTATTTTAAGAAACAAATCACATGCTCCATAACACGAGTACATTATCATATGTTTTTCTCGCAATATTAGGCATTTAATAGAAATAGACGTAATCGATTAAGCTGCACACGCTTTTTTTTCTTTTTAGATGTACTTATCAGTCGTGGGAGTCGTGGCTCATCTATTATAAATGTTCTGACATTTTTGTGTAAAAATAAAGAATTTCAATGATAAGCAAAATATAAAATGATAACAAAACCGTTATAAAAGCGGTTCACCTGAGATGTACTTTATATTTTGTTTCAATTGTTAAGTGTAACGGTTAGAAGGTGAGTACCTTAACAAAAAAATTTCGGCCGCGTATACTTAATACTAAATAATTTTGTTCTTTCTTTTTGATGCACTGCAGCAAAAGCTAAAAAAAATGTTGAAATCAATTGCATTACTCGCTTTATGCGCAACATTGGCCGCCGCCAATTTGCAGCGCATACCGCTCTACAGGAATCCCAACTTCCAGAGCACACCCGAAAGCGCCGCAGCCGAGGCGGCAATGGTGCGCGCTAAATATGCATTCGACACAGTTCCCACTACAGGTGACAACTCGATGGGCCATGAACCGCTAATCAATTTCGCGAACCGTATATATTACGGACAAATTACGATCGGCACACCGCCACAGGAGTTCCTTGTGTCCTTCGATACCGGCTCCTCGAACTTGTGGGTGCCCTCGATCAAGTGCAGCGCCTGCAGTCAAACCTGTCTGAACCACCAAAAATACAATGCTAGCGCATCCAGCACTTACGTCGCCAATGGTACCGGATTCTATATGGACTATAGTCAAGGTGGCGTCATTGGTTATCTCTCGGAGGACACTGTACGCGTGGGTGATATTGTTGTGGAGAATCAAGTTTTCGCTGAAATTCTAACGGAAGTTGATAACTCTTTCACACAACAAAGTTATGATGGTATCCTGGGTTTGGGTTTCCAATCGCTCGCCGTCGACGATGTTACGCCCGTATTATCCAACATGTGGTCCCAAAAATTATTGGCACAGGAAGTATTCTCCTTATATTTGGCCACCGACGGCACGTCCCAACAGGGTGGTGAACTTATATTGGGTGGTTCAGATCCATCACGTTACCAAGGCGACTTGTACTATGTGAATCTTTCGAAGAAGAATCGTTGGCAAATCAAAATGAATAGTGTCTACTTTGGTGATAGTACACTATGCAAGGATGGCTGTGAAGCTGTTGTAGATACTGGCAGCAGTTTGATACTTATGCCTGATGGTGCTTTCAAACTTTTCATGGATGTATTCTACAACTCCGAACACTTACCGGATATGGAATTCGTGATTAACGGCAGCAGCTTTACGCTTCCCGCAAATCTGGTAAATGTTCAGAAGAGTGGCTCCGATCACTGGGTTTTGGGCGCTGCATTTTTGGAGGGCTTCTATACGGAATTCGATATGGCCAACGAACGCATTGGATTTGGTACATTGGCTTAATTTGTTTTTAAATGTTTTTTAGACTGCGTGTGAGTTTAAATGACGAACTATTTTAAATAAACGATATATTTGGCATATTAATATAGCGTTTATTGTCGGATAATTTTTAACAGTGATTAGCGGTCCGTTATGTTAGCGTATATGTAATGGTTCTCGAGATATGAAATGAGTTGCTTGAGAATTCGGAAGAGCCGCGTGGTAATATTAGTTAGAACTTTTGTGAACTTGAAGAGAGAGAAGCCACCACAGGGTTGCATCGGATGAGCTGCCAGTTCGTTTAAACATTTGATATAGTTGTTCGATTCACTTCTCTCTAATATTCCGACTCACTTAAAGTCATTATACCTCATATTTCACAATTATTTTTCAAAAGCCTTCATGATTTGACTTCCAAGCTATTATTCCACATATGTAGTATACATTACATCTTTATTGCCAAATCAAATTGCAAAACCACCGTAATTTCGCAGACATTACGCCCCACAATCACCAGCCATCCATCAAGCCGTCAGCCTCACCTGTCGTGTGTAATCTGCAGAGCTGGTAAGCATTGTTGAGACATTTGTACAGGTTGTTAGATCCGTTGTAAGCTTTATACATATGTCTCTTTTATCGATATTGTTTTGCGCTCGTTGCTGCTATTGCTTACACACAATAGACGAGAGAATCTAAAATCGTGATTTGCGGTTTAAATTTTTTAATCTAATTCTACATTTCATTTGGAGGAAAAAAAATATTGTTTGAGAAGTGATTCGTATAATTTTGTTGTTGCACTTGATGTGAGCGATGACTTACGTTCAGCGCCCGCTCTCTCCCTCTACATCGCCTACAATAACAGTATTTACCTACAAGCTCTGATAAACATATTTACAAACCAGGCTTGATTGCAGAACAACAAAGTTGCGGCGGAGTATAGTGAAATATAGTAAAATCAACATAAGGATTAGGAAAACGTGGAGCGCTGCTTGTCAGTGTTGCACGTTAATTAGCTCAAACGTTTCAGGTGTAGCAATCGCCGCAGGTTGTTTTGGGTTTGGTATGCCAGTGTGCTTGGTTCGCTCGTTCGCTGCAGAAGGCGGCTACTATAGCCGGCAGGGTTCTCTTATTTTGACTAGCTTGCTTGTAGATTTGTAAAAGATTTCGAAACATTTTAAGTTGCATATGGCTTAATTGTAAGCAACATTGTTTTCTTTACTTGTTTAGAAAAGCGTGTTGTAGTGTGTTGTTGTTGCTGCATGAAAATCATGACGTTCATCACGAGTGAGTTGTAAAAGTGAAGTAAGAATGCATGACTTTCTTTTCGCTTTTGATTTTTGATTGTTTGACATTAACAGCTCATAGCTAATTAATAGACATATGACGTTATTTGAGGAGTGATTTGTGGGAGATATGGAATTTTTGGTATTTTTTGAAGATTTGATGTGCTTTTTAAAGGTGTTTAAGTTGAATTGTTAAAGCAACATATATTTAACTTGTCAAATATGTCATAAGTTCGATTTATTTATGAATTATTTAAACAAATTTTTCGTTTGTTTCGTCCATTTTATCGGATTTATTAACAATATTTGTTTTGCCAACGGTAGAGAGTAGCGAATAGAACACATTATACCAGTTTTCAAAATTACTGGCAGCACTGAAAAATAACTGTTAATGTTACATATATTTGGTCGCACTTAATCAATTTTTTGGCAGCACTGTCTTTCTCGGCAGTTCAGAAAGTAAAGAAATGCGACTTTACGAAAATGAATATCGAATTAAAATTAGAAAATTGAGTTTTCGAATAAATTAAATAATTTTTTATATATCTAGCCGGTTGTAAATGTTTTCTTTTACTAAAAACTGGTTATAAATATTTCTGGTCTACAACTTTGCTTCCGCCGTTTTTTATACTCTCGCAACAAAAGTTGCTAAGAGAGTATTATAGTTTTGTCCACATAACGGTTATTTGTAAGTCCTAAAACTAAACGAGCTAGATATAAGGTTATATACACCAAAGTGATCAGGGTGACGAGTAAAGTTCACATCCGGATCTCTGTCTGTCCGTCCGTCCGTGCAAGCTGTAACTTGGGTTAAAATTGAGATATCTTAATGAAACTTGGAACACGTGGATGTGATCGGTTCACAACTACGACAACTTCCCATATAACACAATTTTGAATTCCATCTGATTCCTTCACTTTATAAGATATACATAAGGAACCAATGAAGATAGCGAAATAAAAGTTTACATAAATACTGCATATCATCTGTGACTTCACTTGTGAAAAAATTGTCGAAATCGGACTATAACTTTTTAAGGCCCCGAATAACGAATTTGAAGAACTAAGTGCCTTATGGTAATTTTTCACCGAAAATATCAGTAAATCTCGCAGATATCTTAATTTAATTCAGAGGAAATCTTGTTCTTCTAATAGTGTGAATCTGTATCAGAAATGGTTAAAATCAGGTCATAGCTTCCCCTAGTTCTCATATAGCTAATTATAGGATTTTCAAAAATACGATGGGCTTAATAGCTTATAAATCGGCTAATATATGAAATTTCTTAGCCAAATTAAATAAGCATATAATCTTAGATATAATGTATGTTGGTGATGAAAATGAGTTTAATCGTCTCAGGAATTACCTCAGCATATATACCATATATGATTATTTTCGTTTATCTATTGGACTTTATACCGAATATATGGGTCAAATTGTGTGTTATCTTGATAAAAATATAGCAATAAATTGCGAGAGTATAAAATGTTCGGTTGCACCCGAACTTAGCCTTTCCTTACTTGTTTTTTGGTAAATTTAAGTTTTTTTGTATAAAAACGGTTATAAATGTCGATGAGCGTCAGCCGCACTTTTCTTGGAATTAAAAAAGAAAAACAAATTTTCCCGCAAATGTCGAGAATTCGGCTCAAAAAGTGACATTTTCAGTTGAGAATAAGTTTGGGGTGCAAACAGATCTCTACAAATATTTTGTTGGGTTAATTGTTGGGTTAATGTTGACACAAATGTCCAAGATCGATATAAAACGATTTAATCGACCAGTGCTTGACCCTAGAGACATCTATTGGAAAACGGCGGAAGCAAAGTTGTAGACCAATAAAATTATCGTATTTCATTATAAGATATGGAGTGGTGAATCGAACATACTAACCAATTCACAAATCGCAATGCGGTCTTACTCTAACATATTATCTAACTATATCTATTCTATGCTTCTCTTTTCCTTCCATAAAGAAGATTAGGTATTTGTCATTTGAGGTACTCGTAATGGCAAAACTAGTCCAAAATCGGTTATAACACTTTAATGAGAGAAATCTTGTATTGAATTCAACACGCTAACTTTGTTTTTGCATTTAGATACTAACTTTCCGAAAAGCGAGTTATGGTCAAAATATGTTGGGAAGAGAAGTGCCGAATAAGTGATAGCAGAGTTCAATATTACCTCAGAAAAGCTCATCGCCACCTTTCGTTTAATCACAAAAGCTCAGGCAAGATTTAAAAGATACTGGTCTAAAATAATGTATCAGAAAAAGCTAGGCCCCTTAGTCGAAGAGTAATAAGAAAATATTGAAAGCTTCAGTAATCTGGAAAAATGTGGATGGGTAAAATAATTCTTATCGATGTGTACATGGATCCCAGCGGCAACTAGTTATGGACTAAAAGACTCAACCTTATTTGAAACTCGGTCTACTAGTTAATTTAAACCGCCTAAATTGCTCTACATTTGGTAAGAGACTTGAGTGAGAGTTATGACCGATATTTGTTTTCCTTGAACCTACAGCAACTTGTCCACTGATTTTCTCACTGTGAAATTTAGATTCGAAGCAATTCGTTTTGATTAAGTGGGAACGAGTTAGGTAAGTAAGTAAGTTCAACAAATTTATTCGAGCAAAAAATATTAATTACAACAACACACATGAACAAATCTAATTTCGATGCAAACCTGCGCTTTTACTGTTGTAAGCAAATATAATTTAGAGATATGTATTTCTCCTTTGTCAGCCTGTATTGTAGAAACTAGTACACATTGCACAAAGATTTATCAAATCGTTACGCGTCATCACGCTTTTTCAATATTCCCACTCAAAATCAGCACCGCGGTGAAATGAGAAATCAACGCGAACCAGCAGCATTGTGCTGCAGGAACAACATGAACAATAGTAGCAGCAACAACATCAATGAGCAGGTAGGCACAGGCAGGCAGTCAGGCAGTAGCGATGCCATCATCATCATCGGCGGCGGCAGCTCCTGTTCACACTGCAACAACAGGAAGCTGTTAAACGTTTTTGATATTAAATTTCAACGATGCCATTGCATAAATCATCATCACCTCAGCGTTAGCAAAGCGGCAAGGCAAAGTGATTGTTGCTTGCTCGTGGTGGCTTACTATTGCTATTATATTCACTGGTTGTCTAGTTGTGTTGTGAACATTTGTGCGAGCGCGCTGATGCGCCGTAGCATGCATCATACGGTGTAACGGTAGCCGGCAATCGTGCTGCTGGTGGTGCTGCCACTTGCAACAATGCGATGCAATGGCAGGCGCTTTTCACAAATCTCTCGCGCTGCACTGATGAGGACAGCGGCAAGTTAGGAAGGCTTGCTGGGCCTGTTGCAAGTTGCAAGTTGCGAGTTGCACGATTTTACCATTGCCCCATATTGGTGGCACATATACCTACAAGTTGTATGTGTGTTTGTATGTGTGTGTGCAGGCTCACAAGTGTCGATTGTTGCATGATTATTTGCTTTCGTTGATTTGTGAAACAAAGTTGATTTTGTTTTTTTTTTTTTGTATATTCGCAATCTATAATGCTCGTACATAAGCAATGCATGTGCAATTTCCGCAATTTATTCCTGCCACAATGTATGCTGACAATGTTGCAAGTTTGCATTTTTGTTGTTTCTTATTTTATTTTTATTTTTTCGAAAGAAAAAAATCAATTTAGCGAAATTAATAAAAGGCGATTAACTTGTGATTGTTTAAAGATTTTTCACTGTCATATGTCAGCATTAAATATGCATATTGTTGGCGTGGCTGGGCCTGCCTCTGATTGTGGACATCGATATGTCGTAGCACTTACGCCGCATTGCATGCACAAACACACACACACTCAAATACACAAACACATGTGTATTTTGGCCTAAAAAGGCGCACAGCACACTTGCTGCCACCACTACACATCAGCAGCCAACCGCCGATATTGTTGGGCGCACCTGAGCAGCCTTCACGTAATCTCCACAAATTATTAATAATAATTTAATTATGACAAGCGGCGGCGGTCCGTTGCTGGCGAATTGTAAATTAATACGCGAAAGAGTTGCGTGCAAATAAATAAATTGGTCCCCCCATATAAAATAAGAGAAAACACAGTGAAATCTCAAAGATCGCTTACAAGCGGAATGAAAGGCAACGACAAAGTGAAACAGTAAACAAATGCGCGAACATACCTATGTATGTATATAGACACCGGTGAATCGTGAATGTGCGCACGCAAAGGGTTCGAGGACTAAGCAGGCAGCCGGGTCAAGCGGCACAGTGGGTCGGCGCAGATGAAGAACTGAACTTTGAACTACAACGGTCTTTGGTTATACGCTAACCAATGGAGTAGAAAACAAGTCAGTGATAAAACAATAGCTGTCTTCAATTTGACAAGCATTAGAGAGTAGCGAATCGAACAAGTTATACCAGTTTATTAAACTTACTGACTGCACTTGCAATTTAATCCTGCAATAATAAGTCCTGTGAAGCATGCGGAACTCTTCTTAATGAAGAAATGCTAAATAACAAGTGACAAAACCTAATGTTACATTGGAGACTTTCGCCTTTATTCTCCAATGTAACCTTAGGATATATCACTAACAATTTAGTATCCTTAGGTTTCAGGTACTTCCATACCTTACAACACTATTTCTTTGATATATTATTATATTATATATTATTTTGACAGTTATTTTACATCTAAGCCATTCACAATTGATCCATTCACCGTAGTAAAACTGGTCTAAAATCTGTAATACAATACGTAGTAGCATTGAAGAAAGCAGTTATACCAATTTGATGTGATGAGGTGTCTCTTATAACGAACTCAACTCGATATCTTTGTTGTTGCTTTCAAATGAACATTTTTTTTAAGAGAGTGCCCAAAGATAACGAGCAGAGCCATGGCGAATCGAAGACGACAACAAACAAAATTCTTGGAACCATAAACACTCTTAGTCTACTTAATAGGTACAACTACATATATCAGTTCTGTGTGATGATTCATTCAAATTCACCTACAAAGCTATTAAATTCTAAATGAGAAGTTTCAAATGGATCATCTTTGATAAGAAGCGATTGATGATTTTGAGAAGAATTTCTCATGTAGGATGCCTTGCATTAAAGAGATGAAGTCTAGACAATTTTGGAACCCTTAAATGAAATATTCCTCAGTTAGCAATCTGTGATTTACTTTAAAAAGAGTCAAAGTTTTATTCAGATTGTATATTCAGTATTTACTGAACATTTAAAATCCACTGAGAGCCAACGATATTACACAACTTCTCTGTTGACTACGTCCAATCTATGGTCACCATACTCGTCGATGAATAATTGAGCGTCATGTTGAAAAATTTGAATCCACAGGCACAGCATGAAATATTCCCGTGTCAGTGACACAAAGTATTGCCCGTAGTGTCGAGAATATTGCTGCCGCTAGCATATCAATTGAGGAAGACCCAAATCAGTTTCTCACACATCGTTCTCAAGCGTTGGGCATCTCTGTGCCGTCGTTGTGGCGAATTTTACGAAAAGATTTTGGCCTACATCCTAACAAGATCAAAGTGACGCAAGAACTGAAGCCGCTTGACCACCAGAATCGTCATATGTTCGTGAATTGGGCTAAGCAACAACGTGAAAATGGTCCGGATTTTCATCGAAAAATCATCTTCAGCGATGAGGCTCATTTCTGACTGAATGGTACGAACTACATGGGTCACCATTGTAGTACTTCTTCCGTGATGATCAATAAGTGAATGCGTATCGCTACCGCTCATTGATATCCGAATATTTTTAGCCCGAATTGGATGATATGGATTGGACGATATGTGGTACCAACAGGACGGCGACAAAAGTCACACTGCGAATGTCACAATCGATTTATTGAGAACCAAGTTTGGTGAACGTGTTATCTCACGAAATGGCCGCCAATGGTCGTGCGATTTGACGTCGTTAGACTATTTCCTGGGTGACTACGTTAAGTCTATGGTGTATGCTAACAAGCCAGCGACGATTGATGAACTTCGTACGAAAATCGAAGGTGAGATTGCTTTCAATATCGATACTTAACTGGTCAGTTCGTCCCTTATAAGTTTATATCAAGATTAAAAAAATATTTGACCAAATTTTTCTGCCTCTCAAAACACTGTTCCACGCCACATTCGTACAATTGCAGATCGGTTGATGAGATAGCCGGAAAACGTTAAGGCTACTGGGCAGTGCCGAGACTTGTGCTTGCGATTTTATTACACGTATGTGTATGCCTCGATTTGGCAGTACTTTCGAGCATAAAATACGAAGCTTAGCACTTATATGCATATGTATATTTGTAGATATGTATACACACAGCAGTCGTATGTGTTACTTAAGCGGATCGTAAACGCCGATAAAATTTAATTCAATATTAATTTGGCGAATATTCTCGTTCGAATGTCAGTACAATATACAATTCACCAATTTATGCGCAATGATAAGACATTTTATGGCATTTATGTATTGTAGGTACATATGTGGCTGGTGTATGTGGCTGTACACGTCAAGGGCTACACATTTCATTTGTACGCATATTTTGCAAGTTTGTTGCTATTGTTGTTGTTGTTGTAGTGTGCCGTTGTTATTCTTGTAAATTATGTGCACTTTCACCAGCAGCCAACATAATCATAAAAATTCCATGGATATCTCACAGCCGCAGCATTGGTGCAATGATTGCATGCGAATCGCATATGTATGTGCGTACTCAATATGAATATATAGTTAAATGCTCACAAGTCGGCCAAGTTATTTCTCATTCTTCGCCAGCAAACGGCATGCATTGTCATATCCTTTTGGCCATCCACTATATCAACGTAATGATCAAATTAATTGGTTGTGGGTGAAGAGATCATCATTGTCAACGTTTGCAATGTGTCATATATCACGCTGAAGTCCCAAAAAAAATTCGAAAAAATAAAAAAAAAAATTCCAAAATTTTATTGAAAAAAAAAATCCCAGATCACCAGTCTTCGAAATTGAAATTTTTGGTTTTTTCCTTTAATAAAAAAAAATATATTTTTTTTTCACTTTTATTGCCAACACTTGCGTTTTATTTTCGCAATGAAAGTGCAACAACGTTAATGGTAAACAGCATGTTGCAACAGTTTCACTGAAGGTGCAACCTTCATTGTGTTAGCCACGCTCTTACCTTTAGGACAACTACAATTTTTATTAATTTTTTTCCCTTCAGCGATCACCCACTGTGTGGGCGCTGTAAGGCAAACACAAAAACGCATAAACACACACATGCCGCATGCCACTTGCGTGTTGGGTCGCTTCCTGTATCGCGTTTTTTCGAACATATTTTCGACAAATGTGTTTCGCATGTTGCAGCGCATATTTATGAAACATAATTGCGAGTTAAAGCGGTGATTTAAATTAATTACATTGTATATTGTGTACGCATGTAAACAGTTTTGTTAATTACAACATTAAAATGCATATTTTAGCTTCGAATTCGCATTTTTCAACATTCGCTTTAATGTGTCAGGCTATAATTTCGCAGGCGGTGACAGGCTGTGAAAGTCGAAAATGTTGCAAAGTGTATATGAGATTTCGAAAGTTAAAGGTGTTTGATGTGGAATTTACTGTGCTAGATACAGATATTTAACGGGATTTCTATAGAAGCGGATATGACAATCAATGAAATTATTGACTTCAATTATATTTTTTTAAGAATTCCATAAAAAATTAAAAGGAATTTTAATATATTTAGTCCTTAAAAAGGGTCACAATTTGCAGTCCTTGCTTAATTCATTTATTTTTATTTTGGAGACCTGCGTTTGACCCACACTTTATATTGTGAACTTACTGTATCACTATGAACTGTGGAGGAATGGTTTCGTTGATTCAGAGCGGGTGAAAACGACACCATGGATAAGCCAGCCGGCGGAAGACCTGTGACGACGAATCCGATCAAATGATGGAAAACATCGAGTTAGACTGGCATGTGGCATCTCGTTACATCGCCCAGGAGATAGGAGTTAGTCACCAAACCAAAAAGTTTGATGTATGAGTGCCGCATGATTTGACGCAAAAAAACCGTTCAGGACCGAATCAACGCCTGCGATAACGGAACGAACTCGACCCATTTTTGAAGCGGATGATGACTGGCGACGAAAAATGGATAATATACGACAATATCAAGCGAAAACGGTCGTGGTCGAAGGCCGGTGAATCGTCCCAAACTGTGGCCAAACCGGGAATGACGGTCAGGAATGTTTTGCTGTGTGTTTGATGGGATTGGAAGGAAATCATCCACTATGAGTTGCTCCCATATGGCCAGACGTTTAATTCTACCATCTACTGCGGAACAACTGGACCGCTTGAAGCAGGCGATCGAGCAAAAGCGTTCAGAATTGGCGAACAGGAAGAGTGTAGTGTTCCACCATGACAACTCCAGACTACACACTTCGTTGATGACTCGTCAGAAGTTACGGGAGCTCGGATGGGACCTGTTGCTGTCAATGGCGAATGCCCTTGGTGGTGGTTATTGAAAGAAACGGCGCATATTTGAACTAAATCCGATCACTGTAACACCTTTATAAGCATTGAATATAAAAAGCGGAAGGGAGATATTTGCAAATCATATCTAGCGGCGGCAGTAACTTAATGGATATTTCCATGAAAAGAGAATATCACCACCATATACTATATTTAAACTTTGTATTCTCGACCAGTTTCCACCTTATTCTGTATCCCATAAATTTTTTTTCAAGGCGTCTTCCATTCGCCACTTCTTTCGCACACTTTTAGCGATGATCTCTATGGATTTAGACCTTTCTGACAACAGCTTAGCATTAAATGATGTTAACACTCGCTTAACATTAAATATTTAGGTTTCAAAATTTGTCGATTGGTTTTATAAAGATTTCTCAGAGCAAAGTGATTTAGAACAGCCCGATAGTAACCAAATACTCTAAATTTCTTCCCAAAAATCATGTATATAAAACTTGTTTGTATTTTTGGATCAATTCAGAACATTTTGTATTCATTTCAATATTTATATGGTTATCCATACAAATACATCGAAGATCTTGTTATTGATTGGTTATTCTAAAACAGACAAACTTTGTTTGCCAACTATTCTCTTTAACATATATTAACTTCTTACAATCAGTGCTATATTTCAGAGAGAGAGAGGAAAATGGGATCTATCTACAACATATATCAGGCTACAGTACACGGATTCTTAAACGACTAAAACTGTCGTCTAGGCAGAATTTCTCAAAATTATTTGTGGAATGTTTTCTGCTGTTACAGCAACAACAACGTCCCACCCGATCGTACACATTGTTGTGAGAACCAAAGTCCAAGAATATAACTTTTTTGTAAACAATTTGGATAGAGCTGGAGCTATCAACTCTAATATCTCAAATATAAGGTATTAGTACTCAATTTGATGTAGCTAAGAATTTTCATATTTAAGTCCTTGGAAGTTAAAAATACAAATTGTAAAGCCTAATATAACATCGGAATAGATTCTCAAGTTTCATGCTTCTTATTTTCAAATGAACTATGATCTATGTGATATATGATTATCGATGATCAAATTATCAAAAAATATCCATTATCTATAATAATTTTATCACTTTATTTGTGTAAACACCTCACATATGTATATATTTTATAACATAATACGGAATAACCCAACAGACTTCATAAATGGGAACGCTGAACTGGATCCATATCTGAAAAGTTTAAACATCTATATAAACAAAAAATGTGGACAAAATTGTGTTTAATAAATTCGAAGGCACAACAGAAAAAATTTTTATTTAAAAAAATCGAATTAAAAATCTGTAACGAATTTAAAATTTAAGACTCAATAACGACATCACCGATCAAAGCGATGCTCTCGATTTCGACCAAAGCATCGAGCGGCAGACGAGCGACCTGTACACAGCTGCGAGCGGGGAAATTTTTGGAGAACACTGTAAAAAACAAAAACAAAGGCCAGGTTATAATTTGTGGAGACATTTGATGTGAAGAGCGCAGCGACACTGAGAGAGTGGAGACACATATACTAAGTTAATTATGAAAGCGACTGCCATAAACAAATAAACGTGTCGCTAAGCGAGTCACAAAAGCAAAACAATTGCGCTGAATATTATTATGACTATTAAACTATTGATCTAACTGATAAGCTAAAATATATATGTTTTTTCAAGTTTTCAGCAATTAAGCGACAATTAATGATTGCTTTATAATAGCGATAAGCGGAGAAAAATAAATTATATCAGCACTCGTGTGAACACACCTTTTTTGTAGGCCTCATTGACCGCACCAAAGTCATTCAGATCCTTCACGAATATGGTATTCTTGACTACATTATCGACACTTGAGCCGGCGGCCTCCAGCACGGCCACCAAGTTTTTCAAGGCCACCTCCGTTTGTTGCGTAACGCCGCCCGGCACCAGAGTGAGCGTGTCTTTGTCCAAGCCTATGCAACCGGATACATAGACAGTGCGATCGGCCACAACAGCTTGACTGCATTTGGAAGTCAGAAAGAAAATTAATGTTGTTGCACAGACATACATATAGACAGATAAACACAAATGCAGTGTAAAAGCGGCGCGCTGGTGGCCAACGCTCGCCTATAAGATTAATAATTTTAATGGTGTGCTTTGACAAGTGTCAATTTGTTCTTAATGCCGGCTACTGCTGTTGGCCTCATATGCGCTTTAGACGTCCAGTGATATACATACTTGTATGGTGCCACCGGCCTGGCTGCGTTGGCGGTGCTGATCAATTTCTTCACAATTCTGGACATTTTTGCGCTGATAATTTAGTATTCTATTTTCGATAATATTAAACTTGGTGTTTTTCCGCTCTGCACTTGTCGCACACTGAGTACTGACTGAATAAGCGTACACTTGCTGGCATGTGTTGCTCCAAACATTCGACGTTGTCTATGCCATGTGGGTACATGTGTGCGAGCCGTTGGAGACTTGTGGAGAATATGATAATCTTGTTGTTGTAGTTTATTTGTTGATAATATATTTTTCTTTATTATGCTCAGTATCTCTCACTCTTTGTGGTTGTTGATTTTTAGCACTTGTTCATAGTTTATCAGCACTAATCGACGGTATCGACGAGTACCGGCATTTGGATTGCTGGCACTTCATACTTATGTTGATCAACTTGTTTAAGTATATATAGAAACTAGAGCTCTTGGTATTCGACTAATCGACTAACAGAATTAACCGAATAGGAGACACGTACATACATATATGAGAATCTATATATGTTTGTATATTCACATATGTTTTGCTAATATTATTGCCTGCATTTTGGCTTTTTTTAATACTCTCACCCCATGCAAAGATCAACGTAGCTCAGAGCAATATTATAGATGGATTTTTGCTGCTGTTGTTGTACTTACGTCTGTCTTCTATCTTAGAAATTTGAGAACAAATTCATGAATTGATCGAAAATTTTTACTTAGAGGGCACCGATGTTCACTGCATAGCAAATCTTTATAAAGTGATCTTATGTGATCTTCGCTGAGGCAGTGAAGAGACAAAGCAAAATCCAAGTAAACTTCCCCAAGTCAAACATTTTCAATTTATCACACGGAACTGTTTACATTTCAGTAAACGACTCAATACCAAGAGATGTCAACAGTTTCTCTACTTCAAATTGAATCGAAAGAATCTATATCTTCAATCCCAAGAATACCATTAATAATTGGAGATAGCAGATAAAAAAAAACGTTGGTCAAAAGAAAATCGAATAATAAGCTCTGTGTCACAGCATATACGGTATTTTCAGCATGGTTGCTGTGTCGGCACGTCTTTTCATTATCCAAATCCTTAAATATTAGGTTGTCAAATATCTCCATTCCGCTTTTTTGCTCTTTATTCAATGCTTTATTAAAAGTGTTACAGTGATCGGATTTAGTATATGCAGAAGCCCCCTCCTTACTTGCGAAGAACGGGACTCGGACAGCCACTTTTTACAAGCCTCTGTTGAGTTCGACTTTACACCACCAAGGGCGTTCGCCACGGTCAGGAACAGGTGGTAATCACTTGGCTCTATATCCGGGCTATATAGTGGATGCGATAAAACCTCCCATCCGAGCTTCTGTAGCTTCTGACGAGTCATCAATAAAGTGTGTGGTCTGGCGTTGTCCTGGTGGTACACTACACCCTTCCTGTTGGCCAATTCTGGACGCTTCTGGTCGATCCAGTTGTTCGCAGTAGATGGTAGAATTAAGCGTCTGACATATGGGAGCAGCTCATAGTGGACGATTCCCTTCCCAACCCACCAAACACACAGCACGTTCCTTGCGGTCAATCCCGGTTTGGCCACTGTTTGGGACGTTTCACCGGCTTTCGACCACGACCGTTTTCGCTTGATATTGTCGTATGTGATGCATTTTTCGTCGCCAGTCACCATCCGCTTCAAAAATGGGTCGAGTTCGTTCCGTTTCAGCAGCATATCGCAGGCGTTGATTCGGTCCAGAAGGTTTTTTTGCGTCATATTATGCGGCACCAAAGGATCAAGACAAATAGGCGGACAACCTAATATATCTTTTACTTTAGCATACAGGCCCGAGACTGTTGAAAATTTTGTAAATCCTGATCGAGAAATATACTAGAGCCATATATAAAGATTCTACAATGCTTGCCCAGGTATCGTTGAGGGTATTAAGCTGGCTTGAAATCATAATATAACCTTATGAGAAGACAATTGGGTACTGTTCTGTGGCATTAAAATGATTTAAGTATTTGTCTTTTATTCGCCTAACATCTCTTTGATCCAAATTGACTAATACCTACGGAAACTTGAGTCTTTTTACATCAACCCGCGTTCTTTAATTCCCAATTCTCAATGAATATAAGCGCAAAGAGATAAGCATATTATCCAAAGAATTTGGAATACAGTAATTACTGGTGGCTGGTCCAGAAAGCCAGTAGATGAGGATCTCTCAGTACGAAATGTTTTATAATCATGTATATTTGTATTTGTGGATCTAATAAATATATAACCTCTCCGTTCTAAAAGACAACTTGGCACATCGATCGTAAAAGTTTGGTGATTCCTGTTATCGGTAACAAGGCCGTGTGGACTGAGTCAATAGGTGGCCTATTGCCTGAAAGCATGGTGTTTGCCTTAGTAACAAGATCTGGAGCGATCCAATTAGTAATCCATCTTAAACCACATGATTATACAAATCACTAACGGAAAAAAAAATTAAATTCGATCCAACTCGACTCGACAAATTGTTGCCAAAGGTCGTCAATGAAAGTCAAGCATGTGAGATCAGCGTCATTGACCTATTTGAAACCAGGTGGTCAGAATTTGCTGAAGTAATGGCCGCACTTGTTTTTGTGATCCCATGCTTCTTACAGAGGTGATCTGAGTTGCTCTTAAAATCGGTGGCATTGAGTAAAATCCTTTGTTTATGAGATTGTCTGAAATTGAATTGAACTAGATCTCGGCTACAAATCAGCAACTGTATGACTTGACTATTAATTGATCTCAGTCCTGACTTTGCTAAACGAATCCCTTGGTAAATGCGTATGTAAGCGGTATGCGTATTTACCGCTAAACGGTTATGCTGTCGTACCAAAATCATGTCAAATTGTAGAAACTCATAAAGCATTCCACTCACTTATATAATACAATGTCTGCCCACCAACAAACCGTATGAGTTTATAAATTTCAAGGCCAGACCCTTTTACCCAGTCAAATTGCGGCATTTAGTAAATAATGCATGGCCATTAAGTGCCAGACAGCACAAACAACAAACACAAACACATACAAACATACCAGCATAATGCAACGCGCACAAATAACAACCTGTATGCCGTTGTGGCAAGTAAATAAACAGCGAAAAAAAAAAATAAATAACTGCATGTTGCAGTAACAATGTAGACAAACAAAAATGTATGCAAATGCAACAAATAGTCGAAGATGCAAATGGTCTGCGGAGCAAGCGCTATTACCATGTTACCGGCAATGCGCGGCGAATTTACATATATGAGCGCATAATTGTGTGCAACATAAAGTTGCAACGCTATGGGGCAAGCAGCAATGCAGTGCGAATGCTAGGAAAGGAATGACAGCAGCAGCAAGCAGCAAACAGCAACAATAAAACAGTAATATAACAGCTGTAACAATAGCAACAACAACAACAACAACAACAGTAGCGTGCATAACAATAGCAACAAGCTGGCAACTGGTAAACGACACAAGTTGTACTACAATAGATTTTGCTGTTGTCATTTGTTTTGACTAGCAGAACGCACAAACACACACATATGTATATGGCTGTATGTATATACATACGTATATATGTGGAGCTGCAACATATGCCTTTGCAGAAAATGTTGCCAAGCAAATAGCATAAGCCTCTTTGTTTTGCTGGCGTTGTTAATATTGCTGTTTAACCAGCCAGTTGTTGTTGTTGTACTTGTCGTTGTCACTGTTTACTTGTACGACAACAATAAGTGCACACACCTCCTAAACTTAGGCGCACAACATTTGTGCCCCCTTCACTGGCTAACTAAACATTTGTATGCGCAACATATGCCTATGTACAATACTAGCAACACTTTTTGTTGTTTTTGTTGCTATAACGATACAATTTGTTGTTGTTACTGCTAGGATGAAGCACCACAATTTTGGTTACCTCACTTTTCTTACACTTTTTTTTACTTTGCATGCATTTGACGCGCAACACGTAATAAGCAGCATAAAATGTTTATAAACATAGCAAGCGGTTGTTGCGGGGCGCTGATGCGATTTTGAGCAATTTATTTCGGCTTAAGGTCAGACAATACTCTATATACATATGTGTATTAAAGCCTGCACTTGTACACCTACACACTGTGGCATGACTCAGCGCATGAACATAAATATTTAGTGTCTAGCAACAAATGTTGCTTGTTGCTTCTTGTCAATTGTCATGTTGAGAGTGTCAGCAACATTTTATTACAGCTGCTGACGTTACTTTTAAGCATTTTTTATTACATAATGCGATTTGGAGTTTATATATATGTTTGTGGATATGTTTTGTTGTTATTATTGATACGTGTTGTTGTTTTTAACAAAGTGTTGTCGGAAATCCGAAAATTAGCCGTATTAAAATCGCATGAATTATGATTTCCTTGCGCTATACTAAATTTTTCTTTAAAATTATCAATGTAAAGAATACTAAAATCAACTTAATTTGTTCTTTGTATAGTTTTTAGTACAATTTGTTGCTTTAAATAGGTCAACAACGCTTTCTCTGTTAAAATTTCTACCAGCTATTGTGGCCTACGGTTCAGTTGGTTTTGTTATGCGCACGCAATCCTTCAAACCTTGCTGTCTGGTATGCATTTAATAGCACCGAGGAGTTGTTGAAGAAAGTAAGTAATTATTTCATTCTCAAAAAAAAAGGTGATCCTCCTTCAACTCAAACGCAAATATTTGATTTACAGCTCTTTTACGTTGAAGCCGTCAACTTCACTTGGTAATACAGACAAAATATGTAGCTCAAAAATTGTACAGTGGTTCATTTGAGTTGTATGAATACACAAATCATAACTTTGTGCTTTATTTAATTGCAAAAGTGGCTTCTTGGAGACTCTTCCATACGAAGATCAATTTCGTATATAGCGCATAAGTACAAACTGCTGTTGCATTGGCGTATGAGTAACTTTTTTTCGAAAAGAAATGATTTTGGTGAACTACTAGCTTTTATCCATGTGATACAGTAGTATGACCTTGAATCAGTTATGGAAAACAAAGATAATCCTTCAAAACCGTTTGTTTTACAGTTCAAAAATCTACTTTTACTCTTATTTTAGGTGCTCCAAAATCCAAATGTGGTATTCTTTTGACAGTTACCGAAAACCATAAACTTCAGTCATATCTTGTCTACGAAGTTGTTCTCGACTCCGTTACCGACATTTATGCTTAAATAAGTGAACTCAAAGCGATATTTGTATCAAACTTGCCATCATCGATTCGCCATTTCTTTGCTCACTACTCTCTTCTGAAAAGATTGCATTCAAAGCAACAACAAAGTTAGCGAATTGAATTCGTTATGAGAGAATATACGGATACCCGACTAAATTGGCATAATTTCATTCATCAGTGCTGCCAAGCTTTGTGTTACATATTTTAGACCAGTTTAGACCATTGTGAATGGCTGTATGAAAATGAAAGTACCTCCACCAAAGAAAAAACCAACGCATTTGCCTATGTATTGAAGCGATAATTATAAAAATTTACTGGTATAATGTGCTCGATCGAACGAACACCACTTTATCCTTCATCTGATAGGGCTTTTTATCTGACATTTAATTGTCGAATCGGCCCAACGGGACCGTTAAGCTTTTCTCCAGATGGACGTTGGAGATCACATCTTGGCCATTCTTACAACAGGAAGGTCTACGTAACCAAAACAGATCTGGATTTTTATCCAGCCGAGGACTGTCAACTCTGTAATACGGCGAACTTTTAAAATGTGTCCACTATATTGGTTCGCCATTTTGAATTTTTAAAAACTAACACCAGATTCGTAATCAGCGATCCCGAGAACCCCCGACTAACGAGTTTCGAGCGATTGCGATGAATTTTTCGAAATAGGCTCCACCATATAGGATCTGCCATTTTGAATTTTTAAGAACCGAATCGTAATCAGGGATCCCCAAAACCCCTGTGTAACGAGTTTCGAGCAATTCCGATGAATTTTTCAAAATAGGCTCCGCCATATTGGATCCGCAATTTTGAATTTTTAAAAACCAAAACCAGATTCGTAGTCAGTGATCCCGAACACTACCGAGGTGCGATCCGATGAAGTTTTAAAAACGCCGTCTGCCGTATTGATTTTCTGTGGTTATGACGAAACCCTGATCTGATGGAGTTAAATGTACCTCGGACTCGGCGACCCCAAAAACATAAGACACACATAGTAAGACTCCCAGTTAATGACATTTCTTTTTCTGTGGCTGTGTTATATTTAATTTATGAATTAATTTTTTCATCCAATCAGCGTCAGAGGTAACCCACTGTTAAACTGTCGCCACAATCATATCGTTTATTTATTTGATTTTTAATTTTTTACTCGCCTGCTGCTCTCCAAAGTAAACAACACGTCAACACACTGACGCCCCAATGGCCTGGGCAAGCAAGTCAACCGAAAAAAGCAGCCTCAAAAAGCACCACAACAGCCTGCACATGCGCAGCCAGCAATGCATTTTTCAGTTAACAGATTACGGATTTTGGATTTTCAACACTGCAGAAGACTAATTATTTATTATTTGGCAATTGAGCATGTCAGACGATGCCATATAAAATTCCCAAATTCAAACAAAATAAAATAATTACACGTTGGCAGGCAGTGACGTTGCCGCAACAAAAAAGCAGTTAAATGAAAAAGAGAAAAAATATATATATTTATAACAACAAAAGCAAAAAAAAAACGACAATGAACGCAAAGAAATCGAGCATTCAGCAAAACAAACAAACATTCAGAGCGCATGCAACGTTGCAACTGACGTTAACGGCACCAACACCACAACCAACATTGCAACAACAATGAGCATAATAAAACAACAAACACCACACGTTCATCAGTTTTGTGCGGTTGCTGTGCTGCGCTCCAGCGTCTGAGCGCTGATCTGTCGGTCGGTCAGTGGGCGTAGGTGAAACGAATAATGCGGAATACACTTAAGTAATGCCACACTAACCGCCGCAACAACAACAAAAGCAAAGAAAAAGAGAACTGCATGACGTTGCAGCAACACACCCAGTAAAAAGAAAAAACTGAATCTGCAAAGAATTAAACAAAATCCCTCAGAGCATTCGTCTCGACGTAAACAACGTACAACAGGTACAACACGCCAACAGACAAGCGGTGATGGTGATGGTGATGGAGTGAATTGGTGACGTAGGCGCAGCAGCAATTGCACTTGGTTGCAAGTGCTTTTGTTCTTCTCCACTGCAGTGTGTGATATGGTGTTGTGTGGCATGTGGCAAAAATGAATGCACGCAGCAGTAAGTGGGTAATGGAGAGAGAGATGGTATAAATGGCATAAAAATGTTTATTGTAGCAGGCGACCACGCACTTTTTAACGGCATAAATACACTGTGAGGAGAAGTGAGTTGTAACTAAATTTAAAAAATATAGCTGGTGTATTCTAAATCCATATTAGGGTGGTCCCTTGAGGACTTACTTCACAAAATAAAAGGAAGATATTTGAATATTGAAAGATCAAAACTTCCTAGTTTCTGGTGGTTTGCAAAGTAATCCTCCGTGGTCCGACAACCTTCTCATTCAACCCAGATCTCTGTCCGGCAAAAGACTTTTTGGACACAATAAAGTCGTGCAAATCTGGATACTATGTAGGATGAGTCAGGCGCTCTTTGTCTACTTCGATCAATTTGGCCGCGGCGACGGGGGAAGACGGAAGTGTGATCCGGAGAATTGTCATAATGGTAAGACCGTCTTTCCTGCAGTTCGTCGTTTAATCGGGCCAATAACCGGGCTCGGACTATTAGCTCTTCTCCTGAGAATTAATAGATCACATCTTGTGGAGACCTTTCCAACCACAATTGAATTGGGTCTACTTAACCGGAACGGACCTGGATTTTTATCCAGCTAAGGAAAGACTCGACCTCGACATTTTGTAAAGGTCATCGACCGATCGGACTATCTTAACCACTTTTGGAATAGGTACACTGGGTGAAGTCCAATATTTCGACTGTTCCTTGGTCTTTGGTATGTACCAGGGATCCATTTATCGTCGACGGTCCGGACCTGACTTCTTTGAATCGTACTTAAATAGCGTCAGCTGTGAAGAAATCTTACTTCGGCCCATACGAGATCGAGAACTTACGTAAAGTTATCCTCTGTTGTATCAATTTTGGGATCAGGGAAGAATAAGGAGATGGCGTATAAGGAGAAGAGTACCACGTTAATATAGTCCGACTTCATTTTTTAAAGTACACGACAATACCCAAAGGAGAGTTCAGATGTTAGGAAGTCCTAATACCGATAACAACAACAATATGGAAGGAAGTAGTATCTTCCATTGTAACAGATTTTTCTCAGTGTTCTCAGTGCCTTCCCTTTATACAGCGCCGCATACAGTTAACGTTACGCATTTCCTGAACAACCTACAATTTCTCCAAACCCATTCAAACAACTGCTTTCCTCCCCTCCTCGTACACACACTCACATAGGCACTTTTAATGTATTTATTTTCTTTGAAAACATTACCTTTGTATGCATGACGTTTGAAGCTTTGTGGCTGGGTGTCGCATTTTTGCGAATTAATTACTTTATATGAGGATGCATTTCATCAAGCACACCAGAAAGATCATCCTGAAGGGTACGCCACTCGAAGGCACTCGCATACTCTGCACACTGAACCACAGACAACAGCGGCGGCCTCATTTCGAATTTTATGAGTATTTTACCTGCCAGCGGTAAAAAGGATAAATTAAAAGCTTTTGTGTGAGCAGTGCGTGGTATGCGCATGCGTGCGTGCCTTCATGCAGACATACGAATATAAGGCGCATGCGTGCAATGGCCCGTTCGTGCGACGTCAATGGCAGAGACGAAATTAAATCATTTAAGCGTGAAAGCATTGGGATTTCGAGTTGCGAGGCGAGCGGAAAGAAAAGGCACAAAAGGTGTAGCTAAGAAGAAATTAAAAGGAGTTATACAAATATACTGAAAACGTGCAGCCTGACAGAGGAGCCACATCAAAATCAAACTCATTGCTGCACAGCTTTTGCGGCTTAAGCGCTTGAGCGCATCACTGTTGCATGCAACATGCGGCCCTTGTAGGCAGTGTAAGCGTTTTTATTCACTTATTTTCACTACTTCTTCTACCTTTGCTATTGCCACATTGTGGGGGTGTAATCAAGCGAATTTGATGCGCGGAAATGTTGCGCATTATTTAGGATTAAAGATATCATTTCGCGCGAGCGCGCGTCGCAAAAAAAGTGTAAAGAAATGGGACTTGCCCATGTAAATATGTTTAAGCAATAAGCTGTGTACAAAAGTGTTGCCATGCATTTCATTTTGTTTTTGTTTCGGTGTGTGGGTGTTTGTCAAAAGTGTTACCAGTAAAGGAAATGTAAATAAGTTCAAGCCCTTTTACGGTAGAGATGCTGAGTTGCATTTGATACATGGTTGCTCCCGCTTTTATTTTTAAATTGAAAAAAAAATCTGATAGAATTTGAAATTATTTATTTATTATATAGAAAGTAGGTGTGGTTGGTGTCCAATTTTGGCCTTTTTAAGGCTCTATTTTCAATGTATATCGTAAAATTGGTCAAAATTTCAGTATTTGTTGAGATATTTCACCTAAAAGTGGGCGGTGCCAAGCCTATTCAATTTTTTAGCCGATTCAAATTCAAATTTACAGTAGTATTTTTTTCTATATATGACATAAGGTCCCCTAGTATATTGTATTAAAGATTAAGATCCTCTTGGGCAACATTTGACTTTACTTTTTGTTGTTAAATACAAACAGTTGCCTCTAAATTAATTTGGAGATTGCTACAGATGAGAAATCGATTGATAGAATAAAAGAATGGTTTGGCCCGATTTAGGAATATATTAGGTTGACAAATATCTTCCGCCATTTTATATATTATCTGCAGAAGGCTGGATACACAAAAACGATTGATGTTTGGGTGCCGCATGATTTGACGAATAAAAACCTTCTGGACCGAATCAACGCCTACGAAATGCTGCTGAAACGTAACGAACTCGACCCATTTTTAAAGCGGATGGTGACTGGCGACGAAAATGGATCACATACGATAATATCAAGCGACAACGGTCGTGGTCAAAGGCCGGTGAATCGTTCCAAACTGTGGCCTAGCCGGGATTGACAGCCAGGAAGGTTTTGCTGTGTGTTTGATGGGATTAGAAGGGAATCATCCACTATGAGTTGCTCCCATATGAAGAGACGCTTAATTCTACCATCTACTGCGAACAACTGGACCGCTTGAAGCAGGCGATCGTCCAGAATTGACCAACAGGAAGGGTGTAGTGTTCCACCAGAACAACGTTTATAACTCGTCAGGAGCTACGGGAGCTCGGATGGGAGGTTTTATCGCATCCACCCTATATCCCGGACATAGTGCCAAGTGATTACCACCGGTTCCTATCCATGGCGAACGCCCTTGGTGGTGTAAAGTTGAACTCAAATGAGGCTTGTGAAAAGTGGCTGTCCGAGTTCTTCGCAAATAAGAAGGGGACACCCCCCTCGTGGAAGTTATGAATAAAGTGCAAAAAAGCGGAAGCGATACATTTGCCAACCAATATCAAGACCAATACCAAAGCCATATTTTGTCTAATTAGACAGGTTTTTTGTTAGTGGTCCAACAATCTTCATAAAATATATCATAGATCTCTTTCCAAGTAGTCAAAAATATTGGTCTTCCAAAAGACCTCGCTCTACAAGTGTCATTAAAAGTATTTTAAGCTCTATTTTGTATATTGAGTAGCGCCATACTAGAAAATATTATAACCATTGTCAATGAAAGATTTGAGAGCAACATCGGATTTTTCGAATTCTTTTGAAAGTACTGTTTCGGAGAAAACTTTGCTGAGTTTACTCAAAGAACATGCTTTCATCTCATCACTGTTATGCAATATTGCCACATTTAAAGTAATAATGCTTAAACTCTTCGCATTCAACATGTTTTAACGCATTTTCCTCTTTCAACTTACTGAAAACTCGTTCAACGCATTTAAACACACGCCAATTATAAATTTTATATTTCACAACGCTAATGGCAACGCTAATTTATACATTACAGAACACACAATCGCCAAGTGCTGCTTGCCACCACTGTGTATCGTATTTCATGTGGCAAACGAGACTACTAGTTACGATGCGCTGGAAAATCGCTTTTTAATCGACGCTAATAAACTCTTCAAGCCATCAATTAGCCACATGCAACACACGGCGCTCCAAGGCTCCACAACGACCAACACTGGCTAGAGCAACGTTGCATTACAGCCAAGTAGACCGGCATTTAAGCATAAATAGGCGCAATGGCTACGTGCAGTAGCAAATTAAAATCAAATCAAATAATTCAGTGTGAAAAATCACCTGAAAGCCAATACCATTTTGAGGTCATAAAAATCGGCATGCAAATTATAGGGATTGCATTACAGCGCTGCAGCGGCGGCGCTTTAGTTGGGCACAAATAGAGCGAAGTGCAGCCAACTTAAGGTTGCAAGTATACCCGCGGCCGCATTCGCCGTCATTTGGGCGTTCAGTCAATAAAGTTACAAAGAAATTAAGACATTTTTATGGTCAGTACACTTGTTTTTGTTGCTTTGGACTTTAAAATCAAGCCACTCAATAATTTTCGCCACCAATTTGTTAGCTCCAAAAACCTTTTCCAAAAGCCACGTGATGACCCGCATAGTCAGGTTCGGCAAAAAATGCATAACTAAACACACAAGTTGTGATATTTTGTTTGTCGATTTGATTATCGATCGATTTCTGCCGTGATTTCACGCTGGCGTTGCAAATAGTTTGTGGCAAGGTTGCAAGCGGTAAGCTGAAACTGCTTTTTACTTCGCACTACCTTACTATAATAATATTTGTTATTGTTGTAGTTTCTTTTTTCCTTGGCGCTGGTCTCGTTTGCCAACCTTATTTAATGGGCACCTTCAGCTGGCAACACAATTTTTATTGAGTCCGTAATTATAGTCGGTCCAATGAATGTGGCAGTGATTGCATTGATTCCTTTCGCTTATTTAGAAAATAATTTATTTGTTTGAGCGCAGTTGTACTATGTGTAATACCTTAAAGAGGCGGCCCTGTTGCCCTGAGAAGCTGACATTACAAATAATGTCTTACAAGTGTTTATGTGGCCATTTGGCTAGGGGAGGCGTTTTGTTTGTACGAATTAAGGTATTCAGTTGCTTAAGAGCAAATATAATAAATTTATTTTTAATTTGATTTGTAGAAAATGCTTGTTTTAAGATCTCAAGTTGTTGTCTGTCCTCAAACAGTAAATATAGTATTACGCAAAGCTTAGGTAGTCTTGCGATATAGAATTTGAACAAAAAAATTAAATTGAGAGATACTTTGAATTATGGTATAGTATAGGTATATAGATATATATAGAGTATATAGAATCGAATAGTGTCAAAAATTTAATATCTTCTGCATTTTTGAAAATGAAGTTGATAAAGCAGGTGGATAAGATTGAACCTCTTAAGAACATTGAAAAGTCAAATATAGCATACCCCGAGATGAGAGACACACTCATATATTCTCTGCAATTACTTGTAGAGCTATTGTGACCGTGGGTACTACAATGACTCTTTGAGGTCGGAAGTTATAAACATGGACCTGGTTAAGCTCTAAGTGTGGAGATCTTGACAAATATACGTTTTCACTCAAGTTCGGCAATTGTTTAACACATTGCTTGCCAAGCTATTTTGACAAACACGTTTTTTGTTATAAACTGGTGTAAATCGGGAATATATTTAATTGTTTACTGTTCCTAAAAGGTTTTACTGCTTCTTTCGGCTTTTTCACAGGCAATGTGTTAAGGTGTCATGAAAGGCTCACCTTATATGAACTATTCATTAACGAGTAACTATCCGAAGTTCTTAGATACTACCAGAAACCATCATCAAGCCTTTTGAAAACTGGGTTCGCAGAATGCAACTACGAAAGTAACAGATACAGACGAAATAATGGAAATGTTAGCCATACAAATCAGAATTCTGAGAAATTTCAAGCAATATTCGCGAAACCCTGGTGTTCAAACGTAGAAACAATTTTTGAGGTTATGAAAATGTATTTCGGTCTGGAGTATTAGTAGAAAGACAAAATTATAACAGGGTAAACAGTGAGTGAAACAGTCATAAATTTTAAGTCGTAGATAATTTCGTATACCTGGGAACCAGCATCAACAACACCAACAATGTCATCCTCGAAATCCAGCGCAAAATTACTCTTGCCAACAGGTGGTTTGCACTGAGTAGGCAATTGAACAGTAAAGTCCTCTCTCGACGAACCAAAATCAAACTCTACAAGACGCTCATTATTCCCGTCCTGCTTTATGGTGCAGAAGCTTGGACGATGACAACATCCGTTGAGACGACTCTTGAGGTTTTCGAGAGTAAGGTTTTGCGCAAGATTTATGGTCCTCAGAACATTGGCAACGGCGAATACCGCAGACGATGGAACGATAAGATGTGCGAGTTATACGACGACATAGACATAGTTCAGCGAATTAAAATACAGCTGCTACGCTGGCTGGGTCATGTTGCCCGAATGAAGGAAGCCGAGGAAGGGGACGGCCTCCACTCTGTTGGAGGGACCAGGTGGAGAGAGACCTGGCTACATTTGGAATCTCCAACTCGCGCCGAACTGCGAGGGAAAGAGAGGAGTGGCACGCTGTCATCGATTCGGCTATAACCGGCTAAACGGTTTCAACGCCAATCACATACATACATACAAACAGTGAATGACAGAATTCGAGCTCAAACGTTTTTAGGGACTTCAGCTTTGAACTAAAATGGATACATAATCGAAACGATATTTCCAGTAAGCTTGGTAAGGTTGGCGCTCTAAGGACGAAGCATAGCAACTAAGGGATTTCAGGTTTTATGGTCCAACTGGAAAAATAATTTATTTCTTTATGACTTTTGAATTTGAAGTCTCCAAAGACATCGGGCAAATCAAACTTATTATTTAACGTAGTTGTCATTGAGGGTAATACTACGACTATAGCGATCTCTAAATTTTTCGTAACGATTCAAAATAGTCTCCAGTGTCGGATATTTCTTTCCAGAGACCACTCTTTGAGAATAGATTCGGAGAACATGATAATTGAAATCCGAAGTGGCATAGATTTTCCCATGGGTTGTGTTGATTAGAGACAGGCTGAGGTCGCGCGACCCCCAAAGCTTGAGATAATCCAATTTTTCATGAACGATGTGTCTGTGCCTAGATATTTTTCGAATGTCGCTTTTCTCGATCAATTTCATTTGACGGTCATCCGAAATCAATTTGTGGATTTGTATTAATTTTACCATTCTTAACGGCCTCATTTTGATGCCTACCATGTTCATTGTCTTCGGTACTCATTCACCTTTAGATATATCTAGTATTTCTCATCTTTCGCGCTATTCCTATGCTTCCTTTATTTATTTTTATTTTATATATTTTTCAAGCTCAGACAACGGTATCGGCAAAGAGTAAGAAATATATTTTATTATTTTCCAAAATAATCTATCTTCAGAGTGTATTATTTTATTTACATATATAAAGCACATTTTTCCGATTTTTTTATGAAATAAACAGTTACTCCAATTAATTACAGCTAGCCCACACCTGATCGCAGCGACCACCAGTACCGCTACACACTTGAATTGCACATATTCGATTTCCACCTGAGGCCATAATTCAATTAAAAATGGCAACACTCAAAAAATATCAACAACTCATTTATTTTCCACGTTCACGGCAATTTTTCACTTTTCACAGTATTTAGTTGCGGACGGAATATATTACACATACATATCGACATATATACTGGCAGACCCATGCCTTTGCAACAAGTTCCCTATGCGAAATAAAATATATGTATATCTGTATACATAAGAGAATCCGCATATGTTCCTGATCTATATTAAAGGGGGGCCTCTAAATAAACGCAAAAAGAGAAACAGGCGCACAATTAAAGCGAGATTAATTAGACACGCCGCTGGCGGGCGCAGCAATGGCCGGTGGTAGCCGGCTGACTGAGAATGGCTGCGCCACACCAAGCCACCACTCCAAGTCAACAAGCAGACCAGTGGCTGTGGCAGCGGCAATCAATAAGTTGCTTGAGTACACAACTCACATGAGTGCTAGTGTGTGTCTGCCTGTGCAAGGAGTCCGGTGAGCAACTACCGTGGCCTAGTACCTACGGCTGTGGCACGTTGCATGTGGCATGTCGCCACATTTGTACGACAATTGATCTTCATTGCAACGCACAGGAGGCACAATTGATCTGACTGGGCGGTGCTGGTGGTGGAAAGTGTGCTGCCGCCCGTGTTGCAAAGAAATGAATTGACGGCGCTTGCTTGCTGGATTGCAACCAGATACTAGGAAGCAAACGAACGCTTGACCACTGCGGTGATCGCGGTTTATATTTGTCGATATACATATGTGCGTGTTTTGCAACTTATATAACTGAATTGGAAAATCTATAATTGCTCACAAAAAATAAAAATTTCTTTTATTGTTTGAAAGAAAAGAAGCAGAAGAAACGAAACAAATTATGCGCTTTAATTACACATTTCATACTTGTTAATTTTTCACATTTCAACAGCGATGCTGTCGATGCGGGCACAGCATAATGCTGGTACAGGGTGTTGACTAGGAAAAGTGGTTAAGAAATTGAGATTTAGATTTCTGGAACTTAATTTTTCGGGTCTATAGTAATTGGTGTATAATAAGGAACACGTTCCGAAAGTTTGTGGAATAAGCAGCTCTTTCTACTCAAGACTCAGGACCCAACTTAAGTCCGGATTTGCATTCAAAATTAATATTTTGAGAACCTTCTTGATGAAGACGAAACTTTATAAAAATTGGTAAAAGAGTAAATTTTTCACATTTCAAACGAGAAGCTATCGATGCGGACACAGCATAATGTCGATACAGGGTATTGACTAGGAAAAAGTTGTAAGAAAAAGACTTAGATTTTTGAAATTATATTTTTCCGGGTCTATAGCACTTAGGGTATAGTATGAAGCAGGTTCCGAAAGTTTGTGGAAGAAGCAGCTTTTTCTACTCAAGACTCAGGACTCAACCTAACCTCAGATTTGCGTTAAAAATAAAATTTTCAGATCCCTCTTGAAAAAGAGGATCACACTAAATTTATAAAAATTGGCAAAGGAGGTAATTTTTCACATTTCAACAGAGAAGCTATCGATGCGGACACAGCATAATGCCGATACAGGGTGTTGACTAGGAAAAAGTTTTCAGAATAACACCTAGATATTTGCGGCTTCATTTTTGCAGGTTTATAGTACTTGGGGAATATTCAGAAGCACGTTCCGAAAGTTTGTGGAAGAAGCGGGACTTTTTCACGGTCATAACCTTAAATGTGTATAAAATGCGACTATTTTAAGATTTTTTTTGATGAAGATGACCACAAAAGCTTATTAAAAAGTAGTAAAAAAGTGATGTTTCTCATTTAGAACTAGAATAGGTCCTAATGAATACTAGGTAAATATCAAAAGTTCGAGTATGAAAATATTCATATGAAATCCTTCAACCTCTCGAAGACGGATCAAAAATTCCCCGAAATAATACGTAAAGACATTTACTACACATCCTATTAGATTCTCGCTTCTTCAAAACTTCTCAAGAACCAGTGTCCAGGCAATGTGAACCCTCAAATATTCGAATAGAATCCATCAATCTCTTCAAACTGCCTTACAATCTATTATTTTCTTTACCAGAACTATAATATCCGCCCTGTATCTACGCCTCCTCGCATGTGGCACTCAACGCTCCGTTTTGAACCATTCATCGGTTCATTACACAGCATCCGTTCGCTACTGCATTGCATGAGAGCGCGACCACACAAGCGCCAATGCGCCATTTCTAGGCGTTCATCAGCACACAGGTGGACTATGTGATCCCATGCAACGCCCAGCGGGTGGCACTAAAACAACAACTGCCACGAAAATAGTACACAATACGGTTAGACAAACGATGACGGTGGCAGGTTGTCAATAACTGCAATACTCGAAAGGCATCTTTGCGGACACACTGGGCGCTTGGACACAATTTGTGTTCCTAGGTTCCAATACCCTCTTACTTCGATCTCTTAGCAAACAGTTTTTTAAGAATGTTTTTCATGTAGTTTGCCCTACTTTAATATACTTAAGTTTCTCCACGTCTTCTAACCTCATTGTTTTCTTGTGGTTCGAGGTATTTTTAATGTATTGATTTCTAGAGTAATGTTAAAATTGTTACACGCAAATAAATTTAAAGCGCATGTATTCGTTTCCACTATTTTCTAGCTAACAAGCGCCGTACGCAGTCCACCTGAGCTGAGCTGAGTCGGTTTTTGAGTTCGCAAGGTGCCTTCCCTTCGCGGGCAGCGAGCTCCGTAACGTAAACCAGGTATGTATGCACTTGCCGTCAGTTAATCCCTATCACAGTCCTTTGTTTTTTTTTTTGGTGTTTTGTAGTTCGCCGCATCGCGTGCTGCGGTGGTCCTTCTGGTCATTGAGCCGCCGCCGGCACAGCGCGACACCATTGCGGCTTAAGTGCAAATCATTAGTTTTCATTTGTTGGCCGTAAGCTTCAACGGCTACTGCATGGGTATATAACGACACCGCAGATGGGTGCACTTCTTTCTTATGGTTTTTTGCTACTTTGAAGGATAATCACTGGCGCTCGCGCGCTTAGGTTGCATGTTCGTTGGCGATTAGATATGCAGCGTGGCTTTAAAGTGCACTCATATGTATGCATTATGAATTCATTTATTTATTTTTATGTGCTAATTAGAATTTTAAAGGGTTTTTCGTTTGGAGTGCAAGCAAAAAAAAAAAATTTTTTTTTAACGAAATAAGCAAATAAAAAAATATTTTTTCAAAACAAAACAAATAAAAAAATATTTTTCCAAAAAAAAAAAACAAATAAAAAAATATTTTTCCAAAAAAAAAGAAAAAAAAATATTAAAAAAAAAACAAAAAAAATATTTTTTCAAAAAAAAAAAACAAAAAAAAATATTTTTCCAAAAAAAAAAAAAAATTAAAAAAAAAAACAAAAAAATATTTTTTCAAAAAACACAACAAAAAAATATTTCATAACAATTAACTTAAATTAATTAAAAAAATAAATTTTTTTTGTTTTACAAAAATCTCAACCTCATTGCCACACCTTATATATTTCCAAACAATCCACTTTCGCAAGGTTGTTCTTCACTTGCTTGCCACACAAACACCTAATTTTAATTTTCCCACAATATTCTCGTTTGATTACATTTTTCTAATAACTAAGCGCCAATATGCGTGCCACATCATAACATCGGCGACATCCTGCAACACATTAGCGGCGCAACCCACTTACACGACTTAATTGGCATGTAATTCGTTTTCTACACTCGTGTCCCTGAACTTTCGCCGTTCATTTTGTGCACACTTCCGCCTTTTTTGTTAGCATATTATATAAATATTTCTTAGCACGCAGCTTTATCGGGCATTTTATTCAAATAAATGTGATTTCATATGCAATATTGTAACGGTTTTTTTTTATTTTAAATTTAAAATGATTTAATAGAAATTCACAATTTACTTCGCATGTTGCAGGTGCAACTTTATTGCGCAGACATGCAATTACCGTTATGCACGCAATAACTGTTGACATAAAGTACTTTAATTGAAAATGTGGAGCAAAGCTTTAAATTTGAATTTAAAGGGAACTTAAAGTCACAAAAGCCGAGAAAAATATTATTATATTTATTTTAAGAGATAGAAAGCTTTCGGAAGTGTTTGGAAGCTTTTAAAATACATTTTAAATTAATTATTTTGAAAGTGAGCTCAAAGTCTCGATAGACTTTTTAAATATTTTAATGGCTTAAAAGCTTTGGAAAGTGTATAAAAGCTTTTTAAAAGCTTTCGGGAGGGTTTGAAAATTGTTTAAAATACAATTTTCAAAGATAATTATTAATAAGGGCTTGAAAGCTTTCAAGTGTGTATGAAAGAGAGCAAATATTTTCATTTCAGATTCACTATTAAAGTGAATTTGAAGTCCCAAAGCTGAGAAATACATTATTATTATTATTATATTAAAAGACAGAAAGCTTTCGGAAGTCTTTGAAAGCTTTCAAAATACATTTTTAATTAATTATTCTCAAAGTGAGGACAAAGTCTTTAAGAACTTTTAAAATATTTTAAGGACTTCAAAGCTTTGGAAAGTGTATGAAAGCTTTTTGAATGCTTGAATGTGTTTGAAAATTTTTTAAAAACGATTTTCATATATAATCTTTAAAAAGGGCTTGAAAGCTTTCAAGAGTGTATGAAATCTTTTGGAAAACTTTTTTTTTAAAATACAGCATTATTAATTGTCAATTAAGGAAACAGCATTGTAATTAACGAATTGTCAATCAATTATAACTTCGAAATCTCTATGCAACACTGTGTAGTTTATCCAGTAAGAGCAAATGCATTTAGTTAGATTTAAAAACTGAAATAAATTGAGTTAATAAATAAAATTTGGTGAAAAGTTTAGAAAACTTAGAAAACGGTTCATTAAAAATCAAATCTTTCGAGAAAACGGGTTCTATAATGGGTACAAAAGAAGCAAAGGATCTCAATCTAATAGAAAATGAGGCAATAAGACTTCGTAAGAGTTCGGTAAACTTTGTTAGAGTTCGAACGACTTCGTAAGAGTTTGGAAAACTTCGTTAAAGTTCGGAAAACTTCGTTGAAATTCGAACAACTTCGTAAGAGTTCGGAAAACAACGGTAACTCATCTACAGCGCTTTATATATATATATATATATATATATATAGTATATATATATATATATAGTTTTTTGAACCACAATTAACGTTTGACGTACTCCTGTAAAACACCTTCAGAAAACACAAGTCAATAAAATCACCTATTCGACCATTCAACATTTTGAAGCTAATGACCGCTTGCGTTTACCGTAAATAGTATTTGATTTCATTTATGTATGTACTCGTAAGGCTTTTTTGTTCGATTTGTGTACGCTCGGAGACACATTTGTATAATTAAAGCCAATCAATGAGAGTTTTGATGCACGATTTGTCGACATCGCCTGTCGTCTATCACCGTTGACTGTCGTACCACCACCACAATTGCCGTGTGCGGTTGATGGATTTGACGTGGTGGCGTGCACAACACAGTGCACAACGGTACATGGTGTCAATTTTTTGTACCAACAACAGCAATACGAACACGTACAAACATACATTTGGAATGAAAATCCGTAAGCTTGTAAAATGTAGCGGAAGACGATGAATGCTGGTGTTGTAGTTGTTTGGAAGCGCGCCTGCCTAAGGCTCGTACCTCCCAAGTGCGCCAACACTTGCTGTGGCTAAGTGCGCAATAGTCATTTGAAATAGGCACAGGCACAGCTGTTAATAGTTGGCAGCGGGCGTCAATCTATGATTAGTGTGGGGAGGGTCTTGTGGAATGGATAGAGTGGTTCGTTTTCTGAAGAACTTAAGCGCAATTTTTAGAAACTTCTTTCAATGGGGTTTATGAGGCTAGTTACTAGAGTCTAATTGCGATTTCTGAACTTCGAGATTAACTGTAAATTCCAGTTTACGGTAACTTTGGGGGTTCGGCAGTGATAACTTGTAAGAGAGTAATGAATATAGAGACAGGTGACAGTCTCTGTCGTCAAGTAGAGTGCAACCTCTTCAACTTTGGAAATATTGATCCGCTGTAGAATATTTTTAAGGGCGTACGATAAGATTTCGGCATAGATATCTCTTTGATAAAGAATGAGAAAATGGATCGAGGTTGATATGAGATTAGATCAGCTGGTTCAAATTAAATATATATTTTAAGTTACAGCTTTCTTCATGCGTGACCACTCCCACGAATGAAAGGACGACTAGAGGCTTATTCTAACCTCAAAACTTACGCTACTAAGTAAAATTTACAAAAATAATCACTTACTTTCAACTTCAAAAATAATTCTTTTCAATTCCACACTTAGGGTTCTAAGACTTCTTCGTAAAAGTTTGACGCCTACTGCATTCAAGTATATTTATATATAAATCGTTGCTATGTCTGCAAAAGATATTGAAATAGGTTGGTACATTGCATTGAAATCATGTAAAATAGGTGGCACGTTACCGTTGTCTCGTGTTCAAAGCGTGTTACTAGTGTATTTCTTACAATTCTTCTGCCCAACGCTAGCTTGTTGCAGTCGTCGTTTTTGGGGTTGCATTGTTCGTTTGCTGTCGAGTAACTGTCAATGCGACCGCTACGCTGTAATGTAGGCACAATTTCCAAGTGCAAAAGGTTACAGGTACAAAGTTGCTAGTCGCCTTGTTGGCCACCAGCGCGTCGCGGAGATCAACGCGCAGACAAGCGGCAGGCGATTGAGGGTGGCTGAAATGAAAAAAAATTAAAGAAAATAAAATAAATAAAATGTATAAAAAGGCAAAAACATCAAATCGTAACAGCATTAAAAAAATAAATGAGTTTAGAAACAAAAAATAAATTTAGGAAGTGCTCGTAAGCTCTATTTGTTGTTGTTGGCCATTAAAAGCGCCTCGACATTAGAAGCGCCTCGAAGCGTTAAAGTCATGATGATGAAGTGATGTCGTTTATTTCCAATGCTTGTAAGCATTTCTTTTAAACCACTGCATTGGTTCTTACAAATATATAGCCGCTTGAGTAACAAAAAAAAATTGAAAATCAAATAAATTCATTGTGTGTGTGACGGCAGGTACAACATTGAATTTGAATTTCTTTAGCTGCGGAAATCAAAGCAAGAGTAGCAGTCGTCCGCTACTAGCGCTACAACCGCTGGTGTGGCTGCGCACGCGCAACAAACGGCATCGCCTGTTGGGCAGCTGAGCGATTCACCGACGGACCAACCGTTCGACCAGCCACCTCAGATCGCAGTCTGTACTCAATCATTCCAGCTGCAGTCGGCCCAAAACTTACACTGGCTGCTGTTGTTGTTGTTGGCACTGGCACTGACACTATGCTGTGCCACCGAGACAAAGGTGACAAAGTCACGAAATTCTTGTCAATTTTCAACTACAGACCAATTTGTTGTGTGCGCTCTTTCGCTTTGTGAATTTCGTGACAAATCAAGCTACCAAAATTGGGAGAAAATTCAGTCACCTTCATTCTGCGCGGCGAACACAAACACACACACGGGTATGAGCTTCGTTGTCGCTTTGATCGGTGAGGATTTGATGGTTTTTAGCCAATATGTTATTGTTGTTCTTTTTACGGTTTTTTTTGTATTGAAATTTAGAATTTTTTTGCTATTGCTCAGTTTTTTATTTTATTAGACTGAATTTACGATTTATTGTCGAGGAAACAAAGCAGTAGGTGTCGTCCGAGTTTATACATTGCGCCTGAGGAAGCTTGGCGGATTATCAAGTGGAGGTGGGTGTTAAAGAAATTTGATCGTGATATATTTTTTTTACAGTTTTATAGCATTTAAGATTATACAAGTCTAAGATCGCTAGCTATTGAATTTACTCTGTTTTGAAATTTGGTATTATTTATTTGTGATATGATCCAATGAATTAGAGGTTATGACGGATGAGTATCTCATATATATATATCTGTTGTGGTAGAGAACGACATGAGGGTGGAATCGGCAGTAAAGTGGGGGACTTTTACATCGTTGTTGTTCGTTTAGTAATAAAAAATCATTCCCCAAATAATGTAAATAAATGCCGCTGAGTAGTCAATCCCTAGATGAATATAAATCCGAGTCCATGCCAGTAACCTAGATCCGACCTACGAATAACTCCTCGCTTTGAGTCGCTTAAAGTCTTAGTTGTTGGCATAAAAACGTTAGAAAACCAAGTTTAAATTGTCTGCCTGCCTTTTTTCAACATTCAAGTTCTTATTTTGCAGCAATTATTATAATTTTTCAGAACTTTTCCTCAGACGAACGCTAACAAGATTTGTAATTTGCGTCAATTGACATGTAAAACTACACACACGAATATATACACTGACCGCGCACACTAATAAAAGCACTGCCTTCAAAGCTAACAAATGGTGAAACCTTGTGGAGCCTACAAATGTTATGAGGCGCCCTAAATTCGAACTCGTTGTGCACTTAGCTAAGCCATTTCGACACTTTTTCTATGATGAACCCATGCTATTGCGGATTAAAGTGAAATTTTATTGTACTTTTGACATTCTTTTTACGTGAACTCAATTGCAAAAATAATGTGACTTCTCACCCAGAAACTGACTGGACTTACACACATGTTCACATATTTATGAAAATTCTTGGAAATACTATATTAAATTGCCCCGCATATGCTCTCTTTAATATTTTCGGCACATTTTCACACTTTTGTATTACAGAGTTCCACATATTTGACAAAAGCTTAACTGTAGTACGAAGTTCATCTAGTCGTAGCGAATTGAGGTTACTTCACACTACAATCAGCAACTTACGTTCATAGCTGTAATTTCACAAAAAGTGGAGCTCCAATATCCTCAATTATCACATAAAAAGTAGCTGAGCAAAAAAGAATACAAACAAGAATCAAAAGCTGCGCTTTGAACGACCTTATGAATATTCCAACGAAGATACTTCGACCTCTTCAGTTAGTTTTCTTGCGAGTTCTTCATTTCCACCTAATCAGACATTCAATATTTAAATACTTCACTTTATAATCTCTTTTGAACTAATTTTTGAGCAAAAGATTGCAGTATTTCTCAAGATAACATAACGTTCCGAGACTATATTAACCTCCTTCTTATTACAACCATTCTTTCTGTAGAGTTTGTTCTAATTCTTTTTAGTCAGAAAATTACGTTTAAGCTCAATGACGGAGTTATAATGGCATAAGATAATAAAATGTAGTCCGAAATAAGTCAATTTTGTACATACTATCATTTCAACTTCGACTGTCAGATCTTTCACTGATAATCCTAAATGTTATTTTTTGTTAATATTCCCAAATATTAACTAGTTTTTAAACTCCAAATTGGGAGCTCATTGCTGCTCCAGTTTTATAAATACCGAATGGGAAATGAGTTTACTAATAATACTGACACGATTTCTCTACGCTTCAGTCGTTATTATCTTCCTAATTCAAGCTGCACTTGCACTACTGCGAACTTATTTTATTCAGTTGCAAGTTCACTCATCAACCAAGCTCTTTGTCAATTGTCTCTAAAAAAGAAGCACTTTTTGGAGATCACATATTTATGCAGAAGTATTTTATGCAGCGGTTGGTTTGCGGACTACTTGGTCGTTACTCGCTTTTTTGTTGCTTTTTTTGGGTCATTCTACTAGCTGGTGCACTTCACGAAATACTATGATTTGATACCAACAATATTTTGATATTAACTTCGCATTTGTTAGACAGTCTAGGACAGTTCGGACAGTTGTTTTCCCCAAACCGTTGAAGCGATGGCAGATAACTCCATTATCATTAGCTTTGTGCGCCATTTGGTGGCTGCATTCCGCAACCAACGAAGCATTCAAGTCATCCAAGTTAAATAGTCAGCATTGAGGGCAGCCAGACATTGCGACAGGTTCCTCGTACTCGTGCTCTGCACTTTTCCTGCATTATTTCACATTGTACTAAATGCACTTGCTTGGCATTTTAATCTTTATTTCATGCTTTTTTGTAATTGTTTAACTTTTGCCTATTACTTGTGTGTCTCAGGTGCATTTCAGGCAATTGTAGATCGTTGGCAAAGATTGAAAGCAATTTTAGTGATTTTCTTTTTGATTATTATTGTTTTTCATTTCCGCTTAAGTCGTGGGTGCTGTCAATATTTTGCTGTAACTGTATAAGTGGGGCAACAATTTTCAAATTATTATTAAGATTAACAGTAATAAAGTTGTGATTGCTAGGAGATTAATGTGATTACATTTTTACTGTGGAAAAGCGGTAAACTCTGAAACAAGTTCTCGTACAGCCCTTTGAACTCATCATTCAATATACACATCTTAAATATGTATTAATAATATTTAAGAAGTTATTGAGATCAAACTTTAGATATGTAGCCCATAGGAGACGGTGCTGTGACACAGCATGTTTATTTTCTTTTCTAGTTGAATAAAACTAATATTGACTAATTTTGTTAGAAATGTACATATTTAAGATTAGTATAATTGTTTAAATAACCGGAAAGGAAGAAAACTAATTGCAATAAGTGGCATACAGACCGCATAAGCAGTAGCTTTACTTAAGATGAGAATATAACGCCTGGGACTTGCTGTGGGAGGTGTTGATGTAAGACATATTATTGAAATTATGGATATTATATAAAAAGTTTGAATTTTTAAATAGCTATATATTCACTGAAAACTATAAAAGACTCACTCACCGCGTCAATTATTCCTGGACCGTTGGATTCAAGTAACTCACATAAAGTCAACTAAACATTCAAGTGTTCCTTGTTAAAGTACTTCAAATATAACAACAACACATAAGAATGTAAACTTTGAAACATAAACACAACACTAAACCTTTATTTTTGTTAAACACTTTCAATTCTTATTACCTACAATATTTGTGTAATTAATTTTCAAAAATCTAATTTTTTATGTCACTTTCTGACAACTACAAAAAATATCGCATGCTATTCAACCCGATTTTATTTTTTCGTAAACACCCTGTGTTCAATCGGAACAGCTGTGCGCTATCAGCTGCGCTAACCTGCCTTTCGCATTCAAGTAAAAATCGGTGCAAGCAACAATAAAGCATTTTTAATTTGCCAAAAACATGCAATTAGTCATAAAACTATACGTGGGCATAAGAAAGGACATAGTTTCAAGATATAAGTTAAAAAGTAGGCGACTGCAATTTTCAGACAACAGTCGGTAACTGGCAACCAAGCAAGGAGGACTGGCGGCTCTTACAGCGACTAGTGCACTTGACGGATTTTACATACATATTTAGTATTGTCGTGCGCCGGAATATCAACTAGTGGCGATTGTGCAAAGAGTAATATGTCTGTGTACGCGTGGGTAAGCAATTAATTTGCATAGCAAGTTAATTAGCATTTAATAATTGTTATTTTAACTACTGCGTCAACAGGGTGCCAACTCACACGGACAACTTAGCCTTGGCTTTGAATCGGAGCTATGCATGTCACCGCAACTTGTACGCGAGTATACGTTTAATCCAAATAGTGTTCGCCGTATACGTGGAGGTGGCGGTCATGTGCTAGTGCTCGATACAAACGGACGCATACACGCATGTGGCTGGAATGGACGCGGTCAGTTGGGCTTGAACTCAACCGAGGAGTGCTTTAATACGTTTCAAACTATACCGGGAGAATATTTTGGGGTATTTAAAAGTGAAAAGTTTGTCTACTTATAGGATGTTAAAACTTTATTTTCCTCTATTTAGGATGTACCCGTTGAGAGTATCGCTTGTGGTTGGGATATATCAGGCTGCATAACTGTGACGAAAAAGTTATATGTTTGGGGTTCGAATTCTTTTCAACAGTTGGGTTTATGTCAACGTGAATTCAATGCAGTAAGACGGCCACTGTCTGTTTTATTGCCACGCAACGATACGCCCGAACGCATAAGTTTCGGACTACGTCATTGTGCCATTCTCACAGCAGATCATAAGGTTTATGTATTTGGACGGCTACGCATAGGTGATGAACCACCTTCAGACTTGTGTATAACTGCGACAACCCTCAATTGTGCGCCTGTTATAAAAATTCAAGCCTCCGAACCTAATGAACTGCGTATTATTGACGTTGCAAGTGGACAAAATCATATTTTACTCAAAGTGATCGACTTGCAATACGGTAATGGTGCCAAACGTGTTATTGCTTTAGGAGACAATAAATTTGGGCAAGCGAATTCGTTTCAATTCGATGAGGAGATTAAACAAATAGTTACCGGCTGGACGCACAATGCAGTGACATTAAAAGATAATAGAATACTCACTTGGGGACGTAATTGCTATGGTCAGTTGGGTATTGGTAGTATTACACAAAATCAAGCCACGCCACAGGAATTGGATTTGTCGAGTTCGATCACACAGTCGCGTTTACACTTTGGTTCGGAGCATGGTCTCTTACGGAGCACGAGTGGTGAGGTGTACACTTGGGGTTGGAATGAACATGGTAACTGCGGCAATGATGACACGGATAATCTGTAAGTAAATGCAATAAAAATGTAGTTGCTGAAAACTAATAACAACAACATTATACTTTAGATGCTCACCTACGCGGATTCAACTTCCAGGACCTTGCAAAGTTGCTGGTACCGGCGCTGGATTTTGTTATGCAATTTGTGAAGTGTCTACCACCGATAAAAGCACTTAAAAAATGTGGCGTTTGTGTACGTCTAAAAAATAAAATGTGTATGTGTCTTAATATATAATTTGTGATAAATTAAAAATATTTTTTTTTTTTAATAAAACGAGCATTTTTCCATGCATACAAATATACATAGTTATATACCTAATAACTGCGCCAAAATGTAGGCAATGATAAAACGTAGATAATTCACAACACTTTGTCCTCTGCAAATTACTGCTGCAGTATGCCTTGACGGGTGTAAAGAATTGCATTGCGATTAACCTCAAAAAAAAATTAACTTGACCTAAGCAAATGGTTTAAGTTGGCTAAAATCGTAACAAGCTATTGAAAAAGAAAACAAAATTCTAAATTTTAAAGAAATCTATTGAATACAGATCGGAAAGCAACGCAGGCGGAAATTTATAGAAAACAGGCCAAAAAATATCGATTATAGAAAATTGTTGTCAAATACAGTGAAATTTGAATCCCAACGGGCAGCTGTGACAAGAAAGCAACCGTTATACACACACATTACTGTTGGTGCAGTTCTTTTGTTATTTTATTTTTGGTTTGAGCGCATTCTGTGCTTAAGCGCAATAAATAGATAAACAAAAGACCAGCAAAAGCATGGAAACACAGCAGACTCAACAAACAGAAAAGCTCATAGAGGACATGCTGGAATTTCTAGATTGTAATTAAGAATTTCACTAAAAGCGTTAAGTGTGTTTGGATTTTTGTCAAATATTACACATATCCAAGCAATATCGGCGATATTTCTTTGTCCAGCGTTGTGATAATGTATATACATATGTACATTTCTAAAATAAAAACAATTTAATTTTTTTTCAGCAACGAGTGAGGACGAAGACGACAGCAACAATATGAAAAGCGAACAGGGTAATCCGAAAGAAACTTATGAAAGCGTCAATGAGGATTTCCTGCGAACAGAAGAGCATACAGGTAATTCTCAATTGAGGCTTAATAAAAAAGAACGTAAATCAAAGAGCTCAATTGCCAAAGAATTGACAAAAATTAAAAACGAATTTCCCATTTGGAATACAAAGGAACTGGGTAATACAATTATCACTGCTTTAAGTCACTAGTTTTGTAACGTTTGATTGTACTGCACAATCACAGCTCCATCTTCCAAAAAGCTTACTGATCCAATTTGGCATCAAACTTACCTACCAGCTGGTAAATGTGAGTCCGCGGATGTTGAGAATGATTGGAATTCGAAATTAGAATCGAATTGTCGGCGAAGCAGCAACACATATGTACAGGAAGTGAATCGCGCAATTTACGGTGACACTGCGGGTCACCCTCCAAACGGTACAACGGAATACTTTCAAGCTGCGCAAAATTATGCCATATATGGTAAGGATTTTCTAGACTTTCCCGAGAATCTTACGCCACTGCTGAGCGTGAAAGGTTCAACCACGCCACCAGAAGCTGTACCATTTGCTTCCGGCTATGGTAATGGCTTGTATCCCACACCACCGGCACCGGAGACAACAACCGGCATTGGTTTTGCTAATCTCAGTGTAAGTGGATGTACAAACAATTTATGCGACGTTTAAATTCAATTGTGCATTCCTTTCAGAAGCAATCGTCGGCCGCTTCATCTGCAGCTACTGCCGCTTACTTTCAAATGTGTAACGGCCTACAGCCGGCTTCAGTGCGTCCGGCTGCTGGTAGCACAGCGTATGGCATGTTTTTAGGCAACAAAGTTACTTATGTAGCGGCTGCACCAGCTGCACCGCCACTTGTCTACAATCAACATTCCTCCACCACCACAAATTTCATTTCGAATAGTTTAGCCAATGCAGCGCTTGCTACTTCGCCAACCATTCTATATTCCAATCCGATGCTCACCACTACCACACAACAATATTTAAACACTTTTTTCAAAGAAACTCAGTATCTAAGCGGTGCCACCACGCAGGGTACCACTGTGGGTACGACCACTGGAATTTATGAAAGACTTGTTTACGCACAAATGCTGCAGCAACAAATCTATCATCAGACACAACAACAAGCTGCTGCTGTGGCTGCAATGTTCCATAAAACACGTCCAACTCGTGCTACTAACGGCGGTGGAGGCGGTACAACAACCCCTTGTAAGTAACCGAATGTAAATAATAACAGCTGTCGCAATCGATGCAGCATTGCCAAGGCTATATATTTTTGGTGATATTTGAAATTAACTATTTTCCATTGCACTGTGGTGTATTTACTCATTACTACATTTTAGGTGCTCAAAATTCTGCCACACAAACTATGCCTTCGCCCAATAATATACCGGTTCTTAATATATGTGGGCGTCAAGCGGCAATGGTTACCAACGCCACAGATATGATGGTAAAATCACCACCAGTTCCGTCACCAATTGCCGCAAATGGCAATGAAGACAGTGCAACCCCGATGGCTGATTTATGAGGTTCCCATTATTATTCTTCGCTTTCTTATTGTAGATAAGTAGTCTTCGCCTCTACGTTGTTAACATTTTTTATTATTATTTTTTATTAAATATCTGAATTTAAAAAATTAAATACGTCACAATAAAAATCTTACTAAAAATATTCAAAGTATTGTTTGTAATTCTATATATTGCTGTTATTTCCGACCAAAAGACCAAGAGGATCTCAAACACATTACTTCCTCTTCGAAGCTCACTCTATTACAGTCTATTGTAGTAAATCCCCAATAGCCTGATATTAAGTCCGCCATGGCCATCTTTGAGGAATCGTTGCCCATTTAAGATGGATGGTAAGATGGTCAGGTCGAAAGACTCATAACAACTGCTCAATTACAAAAACAACAGTGGCTAGTCAAATATATATAACCGTTTATTTGCAAATTTCTTGAAATTTATTTAGCTTTAGCGAAGCCAACTTGGTTGTTGCCCAAATCGAAAACGGTGTAATATTTTCCAATGAAAACATCACCCAAGATCCAGAAAGAAGTACCACCATCTTCAAAAGCAGACATGCACACTTGCTCACCATTCTCAGCCTCCATCTTAACGATATAGTCGCTGCCCTCCAAAGAGAAAGTAGTGCCAGCAATGGTGAACGAAACTATTGGTAAGCTAGCTACTTGTGAGCAATCAACAAAGTATTGTCCGTCGTAATTGGGTTCAGCACCAATGAGTTCCTGTACGTATCCATATAAATAGTAGGGTACTGCCACAAGACTGGTACCGGTATCAGCAATAGCCGAATCACCGCTCGAGAACTCGCTACCACCAATGTATACCGTATCCACGTTGAATTGCCAATAGCCTTGACTTGAGACAGGAACATAGGTTATCGCACCTTCATAATGATTACTATCAATGCCGCCCAAAGTTAAGACACCACCCTGGCTAGCAGTGCCGTCACGTGTCAAATAGAAACTGAAAACGGGCTTTTCGACCAAACCTTGCTTGTACAAATTATAGAATGGTGGCACCACATTATCATTCGAGATCTCCTGATAACCCATACCAAATATACCATCGAATACGGCGTCAACGAAAGTTGTACCGGGTTCCGTTGTGGCTACAGCGAATGTTTGACCGGTTATAGCTAAACCAGCAACGCTTACGGTATCTTCAACCAAATAGCCAGAGAGACTGCCACTACCGTATTGAATGGAGAAGGCTGTGCCGTTCGCCTGGTATGTACTCGATTTACTGGCATCATATGAGTTGTGATTATTACAAGCCGGATCGCCTGAGCATGGTCCTTTGGGCACCCATAAATTCGATGAACCGGTGTCGAAGAGTATTTGGAAGTTTTGCGGTGGTGTACCAATGGTGATAGCGCCATAATAAGAAACGTCCAAATAATTGTGCAACTGCTCGTCCGTAGCGCGTGGACGGGTATTGTATTTGCTACGCAGCACCGCCAGCTGTGCGCCGACATTCTTCAAGTAACGTTTTTGGTTTGGTTTATTCAAAGGAATCTGCACGACGGTCGCCTGTGCGACCAACGCTAAGCACGCGACCGTAACTAGGAGCTTCAACATCTTGGCTAGTGAGAAAAACTTAGCACGATTTTGGATGATCGTACTCTGATGAGCTATTAAGTGGCGAGAATCTTTTTATACTATCATGAAGCACTTGTTCTTGATGGTTTTGGGTTTACTTCCGCATGAGACGTTTTATCGGTAATTAAAGTTGTAATTACCGATAACTATTGGGAGTGTCTGAGCTGCCCTCTAGGAAAAATCTGCAAGATGCAGATAAACTTCGATCTGAATAAGCAGAATCTCTGAAGAGAGAGGTATACACCTCCATGACCACATTGGATGAATGCCATTATATTTAAAAAATAGTTTCCCAAAATTACTAACCATAATGCGGGCTCTTTTCGAAAAGCGGAGTCTGTGAAGTACATATTCTTTATATTATCGAAACAAGGTTATAAACATATGCTTGAGTAAACCCTCCATCATTTGCATATCAGCGCGAGTCTAGAAAAAAAGTAAGATATTCATGAATGTTTATCTGTGCACCGTCTAGCTCGTGTTGTTTAGACGATAAATATGCAAATACTTAAAGCAGTTGCTAAAAAATAATAGCTTTCGGCTGATCAACTCGCTATGAACTTAGTATCGAACTGGCATCGGTGGTGAGGACAGGATGCAACAGGCGTAACAGTAAGAACTGGTTCAGTTGTAATGTTCTTCAGACACAGGATGAGTCCTAAGATGTCAAGGGATCATCTTGTGAGCAGATGGATAAGTCTCTCTTTAGTTATAGAAGATCTCTTAACATCCATTCAAGTGCCCATTGTCGAAATTGGCTCGAAGATGACGAAGCGAATCAACTTCCTGTCTGAGGACAGGATACCCCCCTTTTCGATACTAAAAGGGGGGTCGATCGGAATTTACTGCTGCGAAAAAGTAGCCTACTTAAACTATGGATGGACTCAGAATTGGATAACTCTTCAGTTTTATCTCTAACGAATGTAACTATCGCAATGAAGGACGTTAGACCATTGTACCGTGAAGACTTGGATTTACAGTACACTGGAGAGATAGTGAAGTGCTAGTGGTGACAAAAACAAAGTCTGTGATTACCGTTGTAAACATTTTATTTTCTTTTTTTTTCAAAAAGAAAGCCCCCAGATTACCCTAAAAATTTTGGAATGTCAAAAATGCTACAAATTTACGCTATTCTGTTTAATTTTTTAGAAATCTAGAGAATTTATTATGAATCAATTTGCCATATGCCATTATAATGGGAGCTATCCGAGCGCATCAATCATTTCTTTGGTTTAATTAATACTAGCGAAGTCGGTTCTTTGCAACTATGTAATTTATCTATTGTGTTTCCAACATAATTTTTTTATCTAATTGAATTGAAAGCTCAGTAAACGTTGATAATGGAATTACAGTAGCGCCAAATACACAGACATAGGGGGCTTATGTAGGTATGCTTATCACTAATAATTTATTTCAATACTGAACAGACTTTACTGGTATTCCTAAGAATATGGGTTAAAGAGTTAAGAGCCTAACGATTTTAGAATACAAAAAAATATATGACGTTACTGATTCAGTCTAGCTCCTACAATATTTCCAAACGGGTTTGTTAGACTGAAGCTTTGAGGTCTTTAAAATATGCGTTGGTTTCTGTATTGACCCAACTTTTCGGTGAATTTTCTCTTTCTAGTGAGCCACTGAAGAGGTCCCTCGGTTTGGTCATGGGCTTCTCCGCTTCTATGCTAGATATACGTATGTATTGATAAAACTGATTTATTTCGGAAGTCACCGTTTATCAACTTCGAAAGTTGTTTTACTTTATTTTATTACAATTAATATGTAAATTTATCATTTTCACATTAAAATAAAAGTGAGCTTCGTAAAATTGATTGAATTACATAATTTAGACTTTGTGTTAACACACAATTTTTAGCCACAGTCTGCCGAAAGCAAATAGCACGGGTATTATTAGACCCACTAGGTTAGGGCTCAAATTTATAGCGCCACCACCTATCGTAGTGGAATTACTGACAGCCGTCGCGAAACCGACACGATTATATTCCATATCGAAGATTGTGTAGTACTTCATAATGAAGACATCGCCAAGTATCCAAAAGTTTGTGCCGGCATCCTCGAAAGCCGACACACACATTATATTGCCATAATTACCAAGCATTTCGTAAACATAATTACTACCATCTAAAGTAAAGCTATTGCCAGCGATATTGAACGTAACTACTGGCAGGTTATAAGTTTGGGTACAATCGAACACGTACACACCATCTGCATTCAATATGGCACCAACAGCACTCTGAACCATTGTGTAAAGAGTAGTCGGCACACCTAATAGACTTGTGCCTGAATCAGCAACCGCAGGACAACTGTAGCAAATCGGGGTATTACCAGCAAAGACCGACTCGACATTGATTTGCCAATAGCCTTCCGTTGTAACGGGTGCATAAGTGATTATACCAATATAATGCGTGGAATCGAAGCCACCGAGCGTCAGCTCACCACCATTAGCGGAGGTACCATTGCTAGTCAGATAGAATGCGAACATGGGCTTCTCAATTAAGCCTTGTGTGTACATGTTGTATAATGGTGGCACCACACCATCAACCGATAACTGCGCATACGCCAGACCGAGAATGCCATCAAACACGGAATAGACGAATGTAGTGCCGGGTTCTGTGGTTGCGATTGCAAAAGTTTGATTTGTGATAAACAAACCGCTAACATTCACCGTATCCATTGCTAAGTAACCCGTTAGATTTCCGGTACCATATTGTATAGCAAAACTTTCATTATTCGCTACATAGGTGCTGGACGCGCTCGAATTGTACGTATTGTGTGATAAGCAAGCTTGGTCGGTGGCGTTACACGGTGCTCCAGGTACCCATAAGTTCGAAGAGCCGCTATCAAAAAGTACATTAAAATTTTGTGGTGGTGTACCGATAGTGATGGGTCCATAATATTGATCATCCAAATAGTTGCTCAATTGTTCGTTGGTAACAATGAAACTCGAATTGTATTTGCTGCGCAGCACGGCCCGACGTGTGCTGAGATTTTCAATCGAACGCGGCTTGTTGGGCTTGGTCAACGGTATGCGTACGAGCGCGGCATTGGCGGCAACCAATGTTAGACACAAAACTGCTATAACCGACTTCAACATTATGACTGACTGTTAGGACTGAGGTGCAGATCGCGTATGCAGTAAATATTTATGTACGCATGTACTAACGAAAATACGCTATGTTATTAATAAATTACGCGGAATTATTGTTAATTATTATCAATGTTGTGGTGTTAGTCATGAAAAGCGTACTCCAAATATGTCTATCTTCAATGTGGCATTAAATGATAAAAAAATGTTTCAATACTTGTGTATGTATAGGTATAATTATTGAAATACATATATCTATTGAGTATTCTTTAAATCATAGCGAAATCATTATCACAAGTACCGAAAAATTATTAATAATAACGTAAATCAATTTCCATACCCTATATAACATGCGAGAGTCACAATCCAGCTGGAATGCGTCGTAATGGAAATCACGTAGTACTCAATTATGACACGTTACGTCGTTACGAACTGTCAAACTGTCTTTTCTCTTTTTACGTTTATGATGTCACGGATTTTACTGTCAAACGCACGTCAAGAAACGTAACGGGATGACTCGTTAGTGTCACTAAGTATTAATATTTTTCACAGTACCTATACATACCTCCTGTCAAATAGTGACGTTACAAATATGGAACTCGAATTCTAAGAATCGAACTTTTCCTTTTATATAACTCTAACTGCCATAAAATTGTGCCTGTTCGCCTTGGCATGCACCACGCGTAAGCTTTAATCCTCATGACACACTAATTATCGGCGTAATTATAGATATGTACCTATTCACCGATATATATAAAGTTTTACTCATGTGGCCCGCTCACTCTCAAATCTCTTATGAAATTCCTTATTTGAAAAGTAAAAGTAATTGTAGTATGAAAAGTCAAGATAAGATATTAGTACTTTTATTTTCAATATCTTATGGCCGCCATATTGTACTTTGAAGGACTATCTTTAATTCTTAAAATAGAAAGAATATGATCCCTGGTGTTGGCAGAGCTTTATACAGGAATTTTGAATACTACTCGTTACACACCCCATACTGGTCTCAGTAGGTTAGATTCGCTAGATCGCGTAAATCTCTTTTCGCGCTTCAGTAAATTATAGTCTTTAGATGTCTGAACAGACTGTCTGTGAGCCTCTAAGCTATTTCGGTTGAGTTAAAATTGGCGCATATCGTCGTTTCTTCACACAGAAGAGACCACTCTGTCAAACCTTAAATGATATTTCACTTCGTTCAAACTAGGTCCCGACGAAACAGGACGAAGAGCGAAACAATGTATGATTTAATTGAAGAGAATCGGTTGGCTTTTAATAAGGAAAAGTAAGTATGATATGCCATTTTTCATGCGATAAAGATTCCATATATGTAGGGGCTAACAGTATTATGAATAATGATAATATATGTATATATATGTAGCTTGGTTCAATGGAAGAATTTTCGTGACCACATTTAGATATATTTTACGAAGTAGTAGTAGAGTATATAGCTTTAAAACTCGTTATGACTAAGCACTCGCTGCAAGTAACTAATCGTTAGTTGTCTAACGAATTTTTTTTATATACCAAAGTCAATGAGAATTAATTCGTCGATATACCTCATATTTAAATTACGCCTAGCATAAGCTTTACAAATGGCGGTCTACAAATACCTTACATGAGTCAGAAAATTTGAACGGTTTTTATACTCTAAATATAGAACGATAAATCATGGTCTAAACCACATCAGTTCTAATTTCGAGGAGAATACTAATTCCTAGGACAGACGAACTTACTTCTTATTAGCAAGCTCAGGTCGATTTAGACGTTCGGCCACAAATACCTTATGCAGATTACCTGTTGATTGTTGTTCACGGACCAGCTGATTCCGGAAACCGAAGAACCAACAAAATATTTAAGAAGTCGTAAACAGTATATTAATTTGCAATAATTATTATTTTTATTAAATAAAAGTAAAATACATTTTTACAAACAAGTTTCGTTAATATCGTTTCCATAATAATCACAATTTATTAACACACGCAACTGCAAGTTTGACTGGGATCCTCCGACACTACAGTCGGTGCTGTTGCTGCTGCTGCTGGAGCAAAACCGACTTGATTATTACCCAGATCGAAGACTGTGTAATATTTGCCAATGAAGACATCACCAAGAATCCAGAAGTTTGTGCCGGCATCCTCGAAAGCCGACATACACTGTACACCACCATCTTCGGATTCGGCCTCGACGATATAATCCGAACTGCTCAGATCAAAGGTAGTGCCACCAATGCTAAATGAAATGGTGGGCAAGCTGCTCACATCCATACACTCCACATAATATTGCTGATCATTGCTCAATTGAGCGCCAATAGCATTCTGTACGCTAACATAGATGTCGGTCGGCACAGCCAACAAACTGGTGCCGGTATCGGCAATTGCGGAGCATTCATAGCATATATAGTTATCGTTAATAATGACCGAATCCACATTGAATTGCCAATAACCTTCGTTAACCACCGGCACATAGGTGAGTTCACCAACATAATGATTGCTATCTATGCCACCGAGTGTTAGCTCACCACCTAGATTGGTTGAACCGTTACGTGTCAAATAGAATGCAAACACGGGCGAATCGATTAAACCCTGTGTGTACATATTGTAGAACGGTGGCACCACATTATCGACAGCAATCTCTTGATAACCCATACCCATAATGCCATCGAATTCCGAGTTAAGGAATGTATTGCCTGGCTCGGCGGTCGCTATCGCAAAACCTTGTTGTGTAATGCTCAAACCATTCACAGTGACAGTATCCACAGCTAAGTAACCCGTTAAGCTACCGCTGCCGTATGCTATACCGAAAGTTTGACCATTGGACTGATATGTGCTTGAGGCCTCCGGATTGTAGGTGTTGTGTGTTAAGCAAGCTTCGTCGGAGGGAGCACACGGTGCACCGGGTACCCATAAGTTCGACGAACCGGTATCGAAGAGAACTTGGAAATTTTGTGGTGGTGTACCGATGGTGATGGGTCCATAATATTGATCATCCAAATAGTTGCTCAATTGCTCGGAGCTGGCGATGAAATTCGCATTGTATTTGCTGCGCAACACGGCCAAATGTGTGCTAATATTTTTAATTGAGCGTCGCTTGTTGGGCTTACTTAACGGTACGCGTACGAGCGCGGCATCAGCCACCAAGGCCAAACACAGAACTAACACTGTCAACTTTAACATTTTCACTGACCACATTGCAGTAATGATATGGCGACTATACCTTTATAGGTTTCTGTTCCTTAGAATTAATGCGATTTTTATAGTATTGTTAGGTATTTAAATCGCTTATAATAGAATCTATAAGTAAATATATACAATCAACCAACAGCTGTGGAAAACCATGTATATACATAAAGATATACGGAATATAAGGAAGTGCTAAATTCGAATGCAACCGTATATTATATACTCTGCCGAGATCTTCTTAAATATCAGAGCTATCTATTTTAATATGAACCCCTCTGGCTTTTATCAAAATATATATCATATTCGATCTGGAGATCTCCCAACTGCATGACTTTCAATTTCATCAGAAAACCACCGTTATTTTCGATATACAATTAGTTCTAGCTGTAGAGATCCTGATGTATTCCACATATCGGAGCTATAAAAGGTATAATCTGTGATTTCGCGGTACCATATTTCATCAAGATAGCTCAATTACTTCGATGTGAGCAAAACTATTATACTCGGAGTAAAATGTTGCGTGGGTATAGTTATAACATAGACTCATATGCGCAACGTCTTATCGGCGAGAATGCAGCAAACGATTTTTAAGCCGCTAAATATTTTCAAATAATGATTAATGATGAATAATAGTTTTGATAAAAAAATGATCAAAATGCATTTAAGCATCTATAGATATCACAAATACTTGAAAATAATTTCGCACTTACTTAGTATGTTTAAGTTCCTGATACTGCGTAGTAAAATATTATCGTCTTGCGTAAATTCTTAATAGGGTTGTCCTATCCCATCCCATCTTCAGTTGTGAATTTCTTGACGTTCTCACTATAGTCGAGTCGGCAATCGAGACGTGAGAGATGGAGTCTCTTAAGTCCATCTGAATGCTGAATGATAAAATTAAAAGGAGTCGTCAAAAATCTTGAGCGCACTGAACGTTTAAGGGATGCCAATAACTTGGACTTGGTTTGTATTAGTCTCAACGTATTCTTGAAAATTTAATACAATAATATGTTTCTATAAGATCTCCCCTCCGTTGGAAAAATCAGGTGGAGAAGGACCTGGCTGTACTTGGTATCACCAATTGGCCCCAAACACCGAGAAGGATGAGCGTTTGACGCGGTGTTGTTAACTCGACCGCAACTCTAACCGCATAAACGGTGTCTACGACAGTTAAGAAGAATATGCTCCTATACATGGACTTTCATGAGGCCTGAAAGGACGACACATAACAAGATAGGATTCCCGCAACAGGTTAAGAATTCTAGCATTCGGCACAAACCAAAAATTATGCTTGAGGTCTGCTAAGGCCTTACAAGATTTGTCATATAATTTAACTGTAAATGTCTCCGATTAATCATATATTATGTTACTCTAAGTAAGAATCCCAACAAAAAATTAAATAGTAAATATGTAGACTCTGAACTAAATGTGAACAATATAATTATTATTTATTTATTTATTTTTATTTAAATTCAAATGAAAAGCGAAACTTCGTATAATTACAAAATTTAGTTCAAAACCGTAGCATTCACAGCGGCGGGCGCGAATCCAATACGATCCTTTTCCATATCGAAGACCGTATAGTACTTGCCGATGAAAACATCACCCAACACCCACACTGGACCACCAGAATTTATGAATCCGGACATGCATACAATATCGCCTTTGTCATTCTCCACAGGAACAATGTAGTCATCACTTGTCAGGTTGAAGGATGTGCCATTGATATTCACATAAAGTACGGGCAAATAGCTAGTATAATTACATGGCACAAGGTAATTACCAAAAGTGTCGGACCTAGCGCCAATAGCGTTTTGTACGCCGATATATAAGTCCGACGGTACACCGAACAAACTAGTGCCCGTATCAACGATTGCGAAACAATATAGACACACTAACGTATCGTCAATGCTGAACGAATCCACCTGGATTTGCCAATAGGATTCGTAAAAGATATCGACATAGGTGAGCGTACCCACATAATGTTTGGGATCAACACCGCCGAGTGTCAGCTCGCCACCTCGGCTGGATGTGCCATTACGTGCTAAATAAAAAGCGAATACGGGCGTATCGATCAAACCCTGTGTGTATAGGTTGTAGAACGGTGGCACCACATTATCGACAGCAATCTGTTGAAAAGCCATACCGAAAATGCCATCGAAGTTAGCGGCGATGAAACTGGCGTTCGATTCGGCAGTCGCTACACCGAAAGTTTGGTTCGCAACAGCCAAACCGCTGATCGTAACAGTGTCCGTTGCTAAGTAACCGCTGAGGTTGCCGCTACCATATTGTATGGCGAAACTTTGATTATTCAATTGATATGTGCTGGACGCGCTCGCATTGTAGGTGTTGTGTGTGAGACAGGCTTCATCGCTGGCAGCACATGGTGCGCCGGGTATCCATAAATTCGACGAACCGGTATCGAAGAGAACTTGAAAGTGCTGCGGTGGTGTACCGATGGTGATTGCGCCGTAGTAGGCGTCATTGTCAGCATTCCGCAATTCTTCGGATGTGACATTTTTTCGTGGATTATATTTATGACGCAGTACAGCCGCCAGCGCGTTAATGTTCTTAACAGAGCGACGTTTGTTGGGCTTATTCAAAGGTATGCGTACGAATGCCGCATCGGCGATTAGGGCCAAACACAAAATGGTTATGACCAATTTAAACATTTTGTTTACTGTTTGTTATACTCCACACTGCGGACTATATAATAATGCTATAAATCTTCCTCCATTTTGGTACTTTTATATGTTGCGAATTTACTTAAAAAATATCTTATCATTTCAAAAAAAAAAAGGTTAAAAAAAAATAATTATAGAGTTAGACACTCAGTTAAAATCAGACAGATATTGATGGTATCACAATTAATGTGTATTGATAATTGAAAAAACCGTTAATCAAAGACTTGCTTACAAAAATGTAAAATTGGTACAAAAATAGATATTTTACGCCATATTTTGCTTTTGGAGCCCACTGTTTGACATTTGGAGGTATTTGTACACATGTTTGTACTTCATCTAGATAAAATATTCGACTGTATTTATATGCCATGAGCAATATGATTGATCAATTTTGCTTTAGCAAATCTTTTTTTAATTTTTTTGTTTTTGGTCTGTGCAGAAATTGCATTTTTCTTGAATTAAATCCAATAAATACGCAGTCAAATAAACCGAGAGTTAAATTCATCTTTAAAAATACAAATTTTGAATCAAAAATTTAAAAATCGTTTATTGGCCAGCCTCGGCTTTACATATACTATATATATAATTTTAATTAAAATTTGTATATATAACTTTAATACTAAAAATGTAAATATAAAAAAATATGTTTCATTTATTTTTGTACCACCTGTTGTGAGTCATATTTGCAAATTTTGAAATATATGTTTACGAAAGTCAAAATCTAACTGTATTTTTATACGGTGACAACGGTAAATATTGAAACAACTGATAATGCCAACGGAGAATATCTTAAGCGCTCAATACACATTTGCTATCGTACAAAAATTTTTTGAATCAGGAAACACTTAAATAAATAAGCTCATTAGGGTAGGCCTATTTATATTTCGTTGTATGAAAAATTTGAAGAAAATATGAAAATAAAATAAATAAAATTATTTGGCGTTACTCCTAGATGTAGGCAATGCTCTATTCTATTATTTGTGACTTTTTCCTGGGTGCTTCCACCCATTAAAAATAATTTTAATTTTAAATATAATCATAATTTTTTTTAAATTTTACCATTACCCACCCATTAAAAAATATGGCCGGCATTTGAATAACACTGTTTAAAATTGCTCCTAAATGTATGCTACATAATTTTTTAAATATTAATTTACAAATTATTGCAAAACTTAGAGTAAAATGTTGCCTACCTTTAGGGTGAAGCGGAATAATTTCAATCTACAATAGTTTATACCAAAAAACTTTATTTTTTATCGAAAAAAATACATTCTAGTTAACAAATTTATACAGTCGAATATTTTATAGAAAATGTGAAAACAACTTTCTGGAAAGCAATAAAGAAACAACATAATTTCAAGAAAATACAGTATTTTATTTAAAGAATTTAAACAGCTTCAGCAAAACCCACACGATTATTGCCCAAATCAAATTCCGTGTAAAAGTTGCCGATGAAGGTATCACCCAGCACCCAAACATAGTCCGCCATATAGAAAAAGCTCGACAAGCATAAACCATTTGAGTGGTGGATATAGCTGCTTGGTTCCAGACTGAAGTCTCTGCCAGCAATTCTAATGACCACATTCGGTAGTGATGCGACTGTTGCGCAGTCCACATAAAAATTATCACCATTCAACTGTTTGGCGCCGATTTTCTCATTTAATGCCACGAAAGCGTCATAATCGCCGACGGCAATAAGACTAGTGCCAGTATCGGCAATTGCCTGGAAGTTACGCTTCACAGCTGAACCATTAACCGCGATTGAGTCCACCGTAAATTGCCAATAACCCTGGTGAGTAACTGGCGCGTACGTGAAATTGCCACGATAATATTTGCGATCTGAACCGCCCAATATAAGTTCACCACCCTGCTGTGAAGTGCCATTGCGCGCCAAGTAGAAAGAGAACACCGCCTTGCTGATCAAATGTTGAGACCACATATTGTAGAATGGTGGCGCTATTTGATCCGATGCGAATGCCTGATAGCCCATACCGAGTATACCATCGAAATGTTTGTGATTAAATGAATTGCCCGGCTCTTGTACGGCCTCGACAAAAGTTTGATTTCTTATAGTCAAACCACCGATGCGCACCGTATCGGTGGATAAGTAACCGAGCATATCACCACTACCATACATCATGCCCGCCGGCCTGCCATTGGGTATATAAGTACTTGATTTACTGCTGTTATAACGTTGATGATCGTGACAGGCGTAATCGCTAGCGACACATTTGCTTGAGGGTAACCAAAAATCCGAAGAACCCGTATCGAAGAGTACCAAAAAATATTGCGGCGGTGTGCCGATACTAATATTGCCATAATAACCCATATTTTGTGAATTGATAAGCGTTTCCTTGCCGCTGCTATGCGACTTCGTCACATTGTATTTACTGCGAAGTCCGGCGATTTCATCGCGCACATGTGGCAATGTTCGGTGACCACTCTCATGCCTGTGGATCGGTATGCGTACGAGTTCGGTGGATTGTACTGCCGCGATGGCAGCGATAATTAGAATATATTTGAACATTTCGTTGCTGAAGCGAGTTAAACAAAATGCTAGGTTAAGTTAAGTGTTTAAGTAATATATAGTAAGTAGTTGGGTCAAAAATATCTACAAAAAATATTCGCCTACCTTTATTAGCGAAGGCACGGTGTGCCAAATGCCAATTGATTGCCGGTCGTATGTGCGAAAAAGTATTTATACTAAAAACATGACCAACCGCAGTGGGTGTCGGGGCAAGTAATGCGATATGTCGGTACGTACATATGTACGATTGTCGTGGCTTAACTTGTCTTAAACAAAATATTTTGGGCTTGCAATTGGTGTTTGTTAACGTATTGATTAAAAATCAATTAATATGTTCAACGAACTGATAGAATTGCCTGTGCCCCATTTGTACTGTTAATAAATAATTTGTTTATGTCGGATATAAATAAGCATAATGACTAATCTCCAGCGATTTTGTTATTAAGTATATTAATAGCATTACAGTAAAGAGTCTAGGGTCTACAGAAGTGCTTAGACCCTACTTCTCGTACTTTATTCTACAACCGAAAAAGTAAAAACCCTAAATTCGTACTTCTAGAAGACCTTCGCATCTTAATCACGGAAATCAGTGGTGTCTTGAAACAAAATATCATTTTAACACTCAAAGTACTCTCTGATAGAGAAAGCTGATACAATCGTGAGTTACGAAAAACATCGAAGTACATATGTATATATCGCTACCATTTGGCTGCTAAGCGATCTTAACGAGATAGTCGTCATTAATAGCAGTTCTAATATCTCGTTAATGTTTTTCATCCATACTTAAAACACGCTGAATCGAACTATAAAACACCATGAGAAAACTCTGCAGTAAATGCTTCTTAGGACAGTTGTAAAGTGCGGCGCTAAATGAGTGAACAGTTAAGTATTCTTGGGTGCCTTGTGTTATGAGTGCCTATATTTACTTAGAGATATTATGTTTATAACTGTATTTATTTTCAACTTTCTTTTTCGCAAGTTAAGGAAATTTTATGAGAATCGAACCAAAGTAATATTGCTCCGCATACCGCAGCCAAGCACATCTTACTTACAAAGTTCGCTGTTATCAGTCATAAAAGATATTTAATAAGAATTCCCAGAGATATTATCAGGTATTTATAAAATTGATTTCATTTTGATAGTGTATTGCATTTCATTTTTCTATTTGGATATTTTGATAATTTTAGTGAACAAAAACAATGTCAAGTGATCGATAAGTGTTTATATATCAATGTGAGATGTTGTTTGCCGCACTATGGACTCCTCTTTTTTATAGCGGATCTATGTATGGATGGAGTCATATGTAGAAGTTCACGTAAGTGAGGAAAGTTTCTGACTGCCATTCACTTGGGAGTGGCCAGGAACGATTCTTTTACATGTGGCTCAAGCAGCTCACAACTTCCGGTCTTAGACCAAGTATCCTCTGGGTAGCCAACAGACATCCGTCTGGAAGCGAGCTAAAGTGAGAAGGCGAATCCCGCTTATGCGGTTGTGCGTAGGGCTTGGGACCCACCACATAAAAACGAATAACCAGTGAATAAGAAACACAGGCCTCGGATGAGAAACCCCCCTTTTGATGACGACCACGGCAAACGTATAAAGGACTATGATTTAAGGGCATGCACCTGGAATGTCCGGACCCTTAATTGGGAAGGTGCCTCTGCCCAGCTGGTTGATGTCCTCGTAAGAGTAAAGGCTGACATCACCGCAATCCAAGAAATGCGATGGACGGGACAAGGACGGAAGAAGGTGGGTCCTTGTGACATCTACTACAGCGGCCATATAAAGGAGCGCAAATTCGGTGTGGGATTCGTGGTGGGAGAGAGACTCCGTCGTCGAGTCCTGGCATTCACTCCGGTGGATGAACGTCTAGCCACAATCCGCATCAAAGCGAGGTTCTTCAACATATCGCTGATTTGCGCCCACGCCCCGACGGAAGAGAAGGACGATGTGACCAAAGATACCTTCTATGAGCGCCTAGAACGTACCTATGAGCGCTGCCCCCGCCACGATGTCAAAATCGTGCTTGGCGATTTCAACGCTAGGGTGGGTAAAGAAGGTGTCTTTGGCACAACAGTCGGAAAATTCAGCCTCCATGACGAAACATCACCAAACGGTCTGAGGCTGATCGACTTCGCCGGGGCCCGAAATATGGTCATCTGTAGCACTAGATTCCAGCATAAGAAAATCCATCAAGCTACTTGGCTGTCCCCGGATCGAATCACTCGCAACCAGATCGATCATGTTGTGATAGATGGACGACATGTCTCCAGTGTTTTTGATGTGCGTACGCTTCGCGGTCCCAACATCGACTCGGACCACTATCTTGTAGCAGCTAAGATACGCACCCGCCTCTGTGTAGAAAAGCGCACACGTCAACAAACACAAGGAAGGTTCGACATCGAGAAGCTGCAATCACAACCGACAGCCGAACGATTTTCTACTCGACTTGCACTCCTGCTCTCTGAGAGCACTCATCAGCATCTCGGTATAAGGGAGCTGTGGGACGGCATATCAAACTCCTTACGTACAGCTGCAACCGAAACCATTGGCTTTCGGAAAAGCCAAAAAAACAGCTGGTATGATGAGGATTGTCGTCTCGCAGTGGAGAGAAAACAGACTGCCTACCTCGCAATGTTGCGATCGACCGCAACACGAGCGGGATGGGAAAGATACCGAGAGCTGAAGAGGGAAGCGAGACGCATTTGCAGAAAAAGAAAGAAAGAGGCAGAAATGCGTGAGTATGAAGAGCTTGACAAGCTGGCCGACAGGGGTAATGCTCGAAAATTTTACGAAAAGATCCGGCGACTAACTGAAGGTTTCAAGACCGGAGCACACTCCTGTAGGACCCCCAGCGGTGATCTAGTGGTTGATGACCAGAGTATACTGTGTTTGTGGAGGGAACACTTCTCCAGCCTGCTGAATGGCAGTGAAAGTACAACACCAGGAGATGGCGAACCCGATTCCCCAATCGACGACGATGGAACAGATGTTCCATTGCCCGACCGTGAAGAAATTAGAATAGCAATTACCCGCTTGAAGAACAACAAGGCGGCGGGGGCCGATGGATTGCCGGCCGAGCTATTCAAATACGGCGGCGAAGAGCTGATAAGGTGCATGCATCAGCTTCTTTGCGAAATATGGTCGGAAGAAAGCATGCCCGACGATTGGAATCTCAGTGTACTCTGCCCAATCCACAAAAAGGGAGACCCCACAATCTGCGCCAACTATCGTGGGATAAGCCTCCTTAACATCGCTTATAAGGTTCTATCGAGCGTACTGTGTGAAAGACTAAAGCCCACCGTCAACAAACTGATTGGACCTTATCAGTGTGGCTTTAGACCTGGAAAATCAACAACTGACCAGATATTCACCATGCGCCAAATCTTGGAGAAGACCCGTGAAAAAAGGATCGACACACACCATCTATTTGTCGACTTTAAAGCTGCTTTCGACAGCACGAAAAGGAGCTGCCTTTATGCCGCGATGTCTGAATTTGGTATCCCCGCAAAACTAATACGGCTGTGTAAGTTGACGTTGAGCAACACCAAAAGCTCCGTCAGGATCGGGAAGGACCTCTCCGAGCCGTTCGATACCAAACGAGGTTTCAGACAAGGTGACTCGCTATCGTGCGACTTCTTTAACTTGATGCTGGAGAAAATTATAAGAGCTGCAGAGCTAAATAGAGAAGGTACAATCTTCTACAAGAGTGTACAGCTCCTGGCGTACGCCGATGATATTGATATCATCGGAAACAACACCCGCGCCGTTAGTTCTGCTTTTTCCCGCCTGGATAAGGAAGCGAAGCGAATGGGTCTGGTGGTGAACGAGGACAAGACGAAATATCTCCTGTCATCAAACAAACAGTCAGCGCATTCGCGTCTTGGCTCCCACGTCACTGTTGACAGTCATAACTTTGAAGTTGTAGATAATTTCGTATACCTAGGAACCAACATTAACACCGATAATAATGTCAGCCTTGAAATCCAACGCAGAATCACTCTTGCCAACAGGTGCTACTATGGACTGAGTAGGCAATTGAAAAGTAAAGTCCTCTCTCGACGAACAAAAACTAAACTCTACAAGTCCCTCATTATTCCCGTCCTACTTTATGGTGCAGAAGCGTGGACGGTGTCAACATCCGATGAGACGGCACTAGGAGTTTTCGAGAGAAAGGTTTTGCGGAAGATTTACGGTCCCTTAAACATTGGCAACGGCGAATACCGCAGAAGATGGAATGATGAGCTGTATGTGTTGTTCGACGACATAGACATAGTCCAGCGAATAAAAAGACAGCGGCTACGCTGGCTGGGTCATGTTTTTCGAATGGATGAAAGTGCCCCAGCTCTGAAAGTTTTCGATGCAGTACCCGCTGGTGGAAGCCGAGGAAGAGGGAGACCTCCACTCCGTTGGAAGGACCAGGTGGAGAAGGACCTGTCTTCACTTGGTATTACCAATTGGCGCCAAACCGCCAAAAGGAGAGATGCGTGGCGCACTGTTGTGGACTCGGCTATAACCGCGTAAGCGGTTTCTACGCCAGTTAAGAAGAAGAAGATGTATATATAAGCATCTGTAACAAAGAAGTATGAAAATTTTCCATTTCACGTCATTTCTAGAGGTTTGCAAAGTTGTCCTCTGTGGCACTTCGTCATTCGACTGCAATTTTAATTCGGCGAGTAGTTTTTACAGGTTTGATAACAACAACAGTTGCACTATCGTGAAAAATATTTACCGAACCGCTATAGTTAATCCATATATACGCATATTAAGCAGCTACCTAGTGTAATGAGAATAACACAGTTTTTTCTAGTTGAAATTTTCGAACAAACAATTCGCAAAGCAATTTTATTTATTTATTTATATACAATTATAGTTTAACATTTAACAATTTTGATATAATATGTCTGGTATATTGAATATAATATTTAGATAGCATAAGTCGATTAATCAAAAAAAGTAGATTATCTTTCATGTGAAAATATAAATTTAGAAATTCTTTACTCATAAAATGTAATGGTTTTGTTATTGAAATCGCGTTGGGTAGCCCTGCCAGAAAGCACGGTACCGCCTAAGATATACTGGCCAGGTGTATGTATGACTGCAACTATACAAATATCGCCTACTTTATGAATATAATTGCTGGGTTGAATCCAGAGGTCGTTAGTATTACCCATAGTAATACGAATAGGTTCCAGTGAACTAACACTACTGCATCTCAGTGAGAATACGTTACCATTCACCCGATAGGCACCAATTAACAGCATCAAACCGTTAAAGACAGCTTCATCACCAATTGAAAGAGAACTGCACGTAGAATCAATGATAGCTGGAAATTCTTCAGCAATACGATTGCTTCCATAATACATGGACTTCATTCCGATTTTCCAATTATCCAATTCTTTTACGGTTGTACGTTGTACATAACCTGCGGGTTCCCACGCACCCGCTGCGAACACACCAGCTCGTTCATTGGTAGGGTATAAAAATGAAAGGGTGACTACTGGGTTATCAATCGCCTGCTTCTGTAGCATTTGATAAATAAACGAAGTTTCACCCACATTATTGGCTACACCAAAAATACCTCCAACATTGGGTGGGATGTTATCTTTTTCATTAGAGAATACTTGTAGGGGTGTATTTACACTACCAAATGTAATAGTAATTACAAAACTGGCAATAACAGTTATTATGTTAACAATATAAGCAAGTCCATTTTGTGAATTGCTCGAGAAACTCAATAAACTACCAGTTTTTTGGCGAATCTGGGTAATTGTGCTAAATGTATCGGGCCACATTTTAAGATATTGCGGTGGTGTACCGACTTCCCATTCAATATAGTCTTTCGTTGCCAGTGGTTTGGGTGGTATGTCTTTGATATTAGTCGGTATAACCAAATTGTGTTTTTCACACATCCAGGCTGTTTCGGCATTTAAATAATCCGTGCTAAGTTGGTAGTTTTCTTGGCGTTTGATTTCCCATTCAACAGTATGAGCGTGCAAAACCACAGCTAAGCTTAAGACGATGATTAATTGATGATACATGGCCATGTTGCTGAAATTTTAAAATCTATTGCTTATTTACAATTAATACAGTTTATTTGAGATTTTGTAAGCGTGATATATGTATATTACCAATTGGTTTATTGATATATTTCGGTGAAACCCAAAATACTTAATGCACATTTGACGCTGCACTGTCGTATTTATACCAAAAATAAGCCGTTAAAATTTCAAAAATTTATCGCCAATATTTATTCAGTTGTGGAGTTTGGTTACATACGGTATTTAATTAAGCAAATAATCACACCACACCATTTGACATTCTTGAAACAATTTCATTTTAAACAATCTATTTACTTTGCGAAAGGTCATCATACATTTCAATATTTCAAGGCTGTATTGAATATACTTACTCCATCGGCAAAGTATGAAAATATCGAATCATGACTTTTAACATCAATTCCATATATTTTGTTAACATTGTAGGGATAGCACTTGTTGCAGTCGCTTCAGTAATGTCATTCAAATGACATGCTCTCATGGTGTAACTACACCAAAACAAAAACGTTGAGAATTTTGTATTGCTGCTTTAATCTATGGCATGCCATTTGTTAAATTAATGTGTGAAAGAGTCTAAGTTATATTTAATATTAAGCTAGCATACCTTTTGTTGCCTTTAATCGAATCGGATATTGTAATTTCACTACGTTCATTAATTTCATTATGATAAATGATAAAACTGTTATCAATATACTATTATAAAATTTTGTGAACTAATAACTTTGCATGCTTATGATTTAATTTACATGCGACATCATCACATCACATCATCTGTCAACAGCGTTTACTTTAACGCGGCATAATACTTTTAGTCAACACCCTGTACCATTTGTCTTAACTAAGACACACACCAACTACGACAGCCAACACGGACAGCAATAAGGGTCTTTGTTTAGCGCTTGATAACTGAATTGAATTGCAAAAATTATGATATTTTAATATTGTACACATTTATTTAGTGACTCTTTTTAATGTAAAAAAAATATTTTTTTTCTAATATTTAGATTCAGTTTCCAAGTAATTGTGAACAAAGCAAAAAACTAGTAACTTCAGCGAATATAATACTAAATTAATCATAAACAAAAATATTCAATTTTGAATTTAGTAAATAATAAATAAGATATGAGAATCAATTTTCATAAGATCACTTAAAATAATTATAATTTTTGGTCTACATATATATTTTGCTCAATATTATATTCGAAATTCAATTTAAATTAAAAAACGCCCCTGCGCAGTAGCGTTGATAGCTATACTCTATACTCTCCTCCAGTGATATCAACACAATCACATTTTAAGCTTTTATATTTCCAAGTTGCACATACACCCATAAAGTTTGCAAAAGGGGTAAAACGCCGACGCAACGCATATCAACGCATACCTAAACGTATGATTTTCACTCGCGCTCAAGTTGCACACTCAAGCGTCGTAACAGCGTTAAATTGGCGCACTCAAAAAGCGAAGGATGTATGTATGTGTAATTGCAAAATGCATGCTCACTTACACGAGCGCGCTTATGTGTGTGCATTGCTGAGCGCGCTTTTGTTTGTGTGCGTACACATTCATTTGCGTCGTGCTGGTGTGCGCTTGCAAATACTATATGTATATACATGTGATCCGCGTTGCAGTTCATTGCGCCTGCTTGAGAGTGACGTCGTTGAACGTCGCGTCGCGTCGCGTCGTATCGCATGGCGGCGCGTTATTACCGCATTGACATCGTTCTTTGACTTGCTGGCGTACGGCGGCATTTAAGCCGAACCAAAGCGCAAGCTATGCGCCAAAACAAACCACGTCGGATGTGACACATTTGCAAGCGCACGTTTAGTTAGATTTGAGCGGCGCGTTCGTGGTAGGCAGTTAATGAAAAATAAGAAATATATTAACATTTAAATAAACAAATAATAATTTTAATGCAAGAGAAATATTTATTTCAAAATAGTTTCGTATACTTTAGTGGAACTGAGTGCGCGCCGCATTACCCGCCCGAGTCGCTGGTACGCACAGTAATTGCATTTGCCGTTGAACAGGTATTACAAATAACACTATTTAATGCAAATATATAACGAAAGAGTGCCAATTTAGTGCGGAGTATTACTATTAATGTAAAAATTCGGCGCGCTCACTACGAAATGCACAGCGCTCAGCGGCACCGACAACGCCGCGCTCTACTACACACAGATTACACATAAATTTGAGTGAATGTATTACATGTGCGGCGCTTGCAGTCGTGCGCTTTACCACTGCAATTTGTAATCACTCGAAATGCTTTGCAAAATGCATACATGGCGAACAAAGACAATTGGCAGCGCTGCCTTGCGCCTGCACTGTTGAGCGCTTGACTTGGAAAATATCTTATTTTTTACGATTTTGTAACACTTGCATTGCACCGTCGCTCTTAAGTGGCTAGCAGCCGCGCAACGCTTACATTTCTGTGTATTTCTGCAGTCGCAACGGTCGCAACGCCAGCCAGCAGCAGCAGCGCGCTGTCGTAGGTGCCGCATAACCCACCAAAAACGCCAGCGTTAAGCCGTTACATATGTACAACGCATACATTTGAAGAGTTTGTATTACTACCACACCTACAACGTGCGGAGCGCTCAAACGGCGCTCTGCTGTACATACTTTTGCTGGCGAATTTGAAGTTCTTGGCCGTCTGCTCGTCCGGTAGCAATGCACTCGACGCGCCGCTTTTCACCGACAACGCTGACTGCAATAATGCAGAGAGCAAGCATCAAAAAAAAATAAAAAATAAATAATTGTTTATTGAAATATGTGCGCAAAAAAATTAATTATTAAATTAAATTGCAAAAAAAATAAAAATCTGTACAATTTTAAAGCGCTGCGTACGTGGACGTAAACATTAGCGTAAGCGAGAGCGCATAAACGCCGCAGGCTGGTATTTATGCGTGTGATAAGGAACAAAAAAAAAAAAAACAAATATATATTATATATATTTGCTTCAAAGTTCACGGGATTTTCAATTAATCATAAAATTAGAATCGGCGCTTAAAAAAAAACAATTTTCATTAACGAAAAGTCGCAAGTAAAGTGCAAAAAGAGCAAGCGGTGAATAAGTGTGCGGAAAATAAAAATATATATGTATAAAATAAATTACTCCGGTTCACCGATCGATGCTTTTGGACCCTACCTCAATGCAGCTTGTTACATACATACGAATAATGTGTATACCGACTGTACGCAAGTGAATATTAAACCTACATATATACTATATATACTCAACGCTATGTGGCGGCTTTTGCCAAAAAATATGTGTTGAAAAATACTTACAAATAAACTAAGCAACAAATTTTTAAAAATAAAATACAATTTTGTGCAATTTTTTTTAATAAAAATATTTAAATATGTCTTAAAGCAGTGCATAAAAATAGTGAACTATTAAAAATTTGGAAATCGACTTTGTACGGAAATTTATAAATTTTTGAAAAATCGCCTGACACGCGTAATTATTTGAATACAAAACGCAATAAGAAAATAATTTTACACACATGAGTATGAGCCATTTTGGTTAATTGAATTTTCCGCTTTCAACAAATGGCGACGGCATTCGGTAATCATTAGCAACACGAGCGATTCGCAATGAAAGCTAACAACAAATGTGTCAGCGCCGACGGCATGTTGAAATGACGAACGAGCAAAAATTGTAATAAAATCAGGTATTTATATAAATTGCAGTTCCTATTTTGAATAAATTAAATATAACATTGTTTTTTTGTGAGATTTTAGACAGTTTTTGTGAGTTTATTAACCCTTAGTAATGTATACTGATATCAAGTTAACTAGCTCCCAAAACAGCTATGTGATATAAGATATTGTTCGATTTCATTAATTCCATTGGTACAAATTACAAAAAATACTAATACCATATACTAACTGATATTTACAGTTAAAGTCGAGCAAATGGAAAACATTACATTTTATATATAATATTTGAAGGCGTATATATGGGGTCTAGGGGATGATGTGGATAGATTTCAAGTAGTTTTGGCACTGTGTGACATTAAGCTAAGCTAAAAAATACCAAATATTACTGAGATATATTCTTTAATGACCGATATGTTTAGTATATAGACGGCCAGAGAAAAAAACCCATTTTATTCGGTATATGGGATCTAGGAATTTTTTGAAATCGATACCTTATATCATATAATATTATGACATGCCCTTCTGATACTGTACGTTTACTAATCGATATACATATATATTAAACAGTCATTCGGTGGAAAGAAAATATTATATCTTAAGATTTTGAGATTTCTTACTTGCAGACCTACTCTTAAACTGATTTCATAATTTTCTAGAAGAGAGTTGCCTAACATCAGCGATATTATTTGTGATAAATTTGATATTTTATTCAATAATATGTTAGGGCTTAATATTATATGAGAGGAGTAGGCGTGCCTACAATTATCAAATGATAATGTGAAGAGTAGGCTTCTAGAGACTATTATATACGAAATTTGATTTAAATTTATGAGAAATTTAACTAAATTGATCACCGAATGTGATTTTGGTTCATTAGCCATACTAGTCTTCTTATAGTACCACCTTTATTAAGATATCTCAATTTTACAATATTATATGCATAAGCTCATACTGAACATGATCTGAGCGAGAGTTATGATCTTCAGCATCGTTTTTGTCTTGTTTTTAATAATCTTATTCTTGTTCCCTGAGGGACATGGTTTAATGGACCAAGCCGTCACGTGACGATATTGGATACACGTACTCTACTTGGAGAGGAACACGAAGCGCAACTAACATAAATTTTATACATATATCCGATCTAGTAGACGAGGCGATCACCTGAAAGAAGGACTTTTGGCAGAGCATTTGAAGCAACGAACTAGTAACATTATTACTAGTATACTAAATTTAGCTTGTCCGATACTTCATTCAAAGCTCCATACCGAACTTTGGAGTGACCAACCTTTTTATTTTACAAAAAATATAAATATGGTAGTGCAGGCGGCTTCTAGTCGGCATTTGATACGAAAAAACAACTTATAGGAAGCCAAAACAAAAAAAATGTGAAATGTTGAAGTATTTGTCTGGTCTTTAGCTGGTATCAATCCAATTCAAATTTTTTTCGTAACACCTTTTTTGTAAGCCTATATATCAAAGATCGATCGATCGTATTTGTCTGGTCTTTAGCTGGTATCAATCCAATTCAAATGTCTTCGTAAAACCTTTTTTGTAAGCCTATATATCAAAGACTATCGATCGATCATAAATGTGTTCCAGGGCCCAATCTCGAAATCTACTCAAATACAGATGAGATGAAAGCAATTTTTGACACATATGATTAAATTATTTACTCAAAGAACTGTCTACAGCACCTTTCAGGCGAACTTGGACGATTAATTTTGAAATAAAAATCGAACTCTTGTATGGACTTTCGGAAATAAATCATTGTCTCTTTATTGCACTCATTAAGGGACATGGGAGATACAATATTCGGGCTTTTAGACCCTTCAATAAAAAACCAAACTTCGTTCAATCGTCTTAATCTATTTCCAGTACCATTAGATATCTTTAGCATACAATCTTGCTGCGAACATAGTATTATATATTTATGGAACAACACCTAAGAGATTTTAGAATTCATCCAGGAAAACAACTCTATAATAGATCTCAAGGTGCATCCACGAAAAAGCCCCAGTATCAGACTAGCAACCTTTATAATAACCCCTGATATAAGATTAACGAGCACCCCTACTTTATCCATTATCGCCATATGTATAGCAATTATTTCATAAATACTTTTTATGAACAAATTTTTATTAGACTTTACACATAATACTTGGAGATGCACTAGCGATTAACCAGACTCATAATGCGAGTGTAATTCATGCAATTGAAAATGCAACGCTGCTTTTGTCGTCAATGGTGATTTCATTGTCGGCGTATGTTGAATATATTTAGCGTACGCGCTTTTGCAATTGCAACGACACAAAGTGCATAAAGTATATATGTATATACAGATATATGTATCTGAGATATTCTACGACGCAATGCAGACGACAGAATGCTAAAAACAAAATCGAATAGAACTAAAACAATAACTTGATAGCAACAACAAAGCAGATATGCGAAAGCAGTAAAGAAAAAAATAAAAAACATGAGAGAAAAGTACAACAAAAATTGCAATAAATGCAATAATAAACAACAACAAATGATAACTATATAGAAGTGCAAAGCCAACAATGCCAACAACAACATGACAACGAACATATGCACGAACTACAACTGACAATCGACAGTGAGAACAAGAAATAATTAAACTATATGACAACAACAACAGCAATAATAATAAGAACAACAACAATTGCAGCAAAACAGCGCATTGGCGGTGTGGAACTGAGTGAAGCAACAACAACAATAACGTTATAAAGAAAAAAAATGGTCTACCAAGTCCAAGCGGGAGCGCTATCAGCACAGAACTACGAACGCCGAGCGAGCGTCAAACGAGCGAGCAACATTGCTATTTCTGCCATGATGACGACCGGGCGCCGAAGTGCAAGCGCATATAGATGCCAGCGCCTGTGTGTGCGTGTGAGTGTAACTGTGTAGTGCGCGGAATGCAGTGCTGCAGTCAAGGGTACACAACGGGTTGAGCCAACAATCGACGCACACACACACACACAAACATTGCGATGGAGGCGGCACACGCGATTGGCTGAGACGGCTGTGCGGCAACGGAGGGGCGGCGGTTGTACAATAGTACACAGCGATAGGGCGAAGAATTGCAATTTGTGCGCACACAAAACTCTCGTATGGAGAGACAAAACTAAAAATCAAAAAAAAAAAAAACATGAAAACAAAAACAAAATCGACTTGCATACTAGCACACACAGCGCCGGGCTCCTCGCGCCTAGGGTGGTACATAGAGTCAGGTGATGTTGCTGGATGCTAGACGAGGCGCGGCTGTGCGAGTGAGTCGCAAGGTTGCTGCTAATGGCGCTGCAGCGGTGGTAGGCGGTAGGCGGCTAGTACGATGCGGCTCATATGCTCGCTCGCTCGTGTGGCTCCATAGCAATGCGCACGGAACGCGCGTGTATTGTAGAGCGGAGCAATGCACCCACAAAGCGCCAAAACATACAGCGCACATATGAGTGCGGGTATCTGTGCAGTTTGCGTTTAGCAAACAAGAGCGGTTGAGTAGCGCATTGTGCGAGTGTTAGTAATATGAGGTGTGTGGGGTTCAATGTGTGTGTCTGTTCGATTGCACTTGGTGCGCTGATGCATTTGCTTTGATTTAAATGCTGCCATATTCGTATTTCCCGCTCTGACTGTGGTGCTTGTTGTTGTTCGTTTTTTCCTCTTCTTTCTTTTGACGCTCTTGACAATCGATGCACTATGAGTGCACTAATAATGGCAATAGTTTGCTTGAGATTGTATTATTGTATGCTAGTATATTATATACATACACTATGTACATATATATAACAGATTATATATATATATATATATATATATATATTATTTTGTATTTATCTATAAGCTTTTGCTAATTATTTGCTAACTTTTGCTTAACTATTACAAACAAATTCATATATCCGCTCATTTCATTTTTACCCGTTCATTCGTTTGTCCATCCACTTGCACTCGTCGCTTTTTTTTAATCCCTTTTTGTTCTTTCTTTACCACCCTTTCATTTCTTATTTGCAATTCGTCATTTCTGGTTCTGTAGAGTCTCGCTGGTGTTCGAAAGTCACTCGGTCTCGAGCGTCAACGACTCTCCGTTTCCTCTGTGGATATGCACCCCTGTTCTTCTTGTTGTTTGTGTTGTTTTTTGCATTCGTCGCTCGTTGCGTTGTTGTGTCGCTTGCATTTACTCGATACAGTGATGCATAATAAATATTTATTTCTGGAAAATTTGTTGTTGTTATTTTGTGTTTTTTATATATCATTAACATAAATCGCTTGTAGCAAGGGTCTAGAAGTTATATAATGAACCTTCTTAATTTTGAATTTGAAGAATATGGAATTCTTTGAACGCTTTTTCCATAAATATTATTATTAAATATTGAATTTGAAGACAAAGTTACGGGTTTAAATTATATGATATTGTATCTTCTAGTCTCGAGGAATCTACATGTTCAAGAAATATGACAATATACCTATATATAAGTCATACGTGTATGTTCTCTTCTAAAATATTATGATCTCTTTCTTTTGTTCTTGTGTCCATCTGAATTATATCATCAATGATGAAAAAGAGAAAGAATTCTTGGAATGTTTCTTCCGTAAAGAGTAGACCTTGAATTTAAAGAGAAATTTTGCGGGTCCAGTTGTACGACCTATATCTGTGAAGACCAGAAGATAAAACATATATAAGAAGTAACACAATATATATGCTTATGATCTCTCCCAGCTATTCTTCTAGATCTCTCAATTATAACAACAATGATGAAGTGAGAGAGATTACTTTGAACAGTTCTTCTGTAAAGATTCGATAGAACTCGAAGAACTCTTACTTTGAGGTTATAATTAGGTAATCTTATTTGATCTAATCACTGCTAAGAACTTCTCAGCAGTTCAAATTATACATTTTTGGAATCTAAAATGACCGATTTTGGTCAAAAGAAATTGTTTGTTATGAATTACTAAGGTTATCTTCTTAGAAGTACTGATCCATGATACCAATGGTTCAAATTATATGCTAGAAGACCTAAAATATCTGATTTATGAATTATAATACTGATAACTTGTGTTACTAATAGAATTCCTGATGATAATCGGTCTTACTTCGCTTTGTAGAGCCAGATCCAAGTTCCGTACTAGGTGTACCTAGCGCTATTATGACTTTACTGCAGACATTACGTATACGTTAAGTACTACAACTTGCTCATCATCACAATTAGACGACCGCATTTATATATATATATATATTTTTTTTCTTTTAATTCCTCGACATCTCCTCGACTTCGCACCACTGTGCATGCTCAAATGCAAACAAATTTTCGCTACTTACACTGCCACTGCGTCACCGCTCCATTACCGCTTTGCTTTGGATAGAGCGCTGCAATATCAGCAACAGCCGCTGTCTCTGTCTTCGCCATTGTCGCCGTCGCCGTCCCGGACACCGGCACAGGCGCTGTCACTGGGTCTCTGGTGAGTTTCTGTTTTTGTTGGCTGACTGACTGAACCTGGAGGCGAATGCGAAAAATTTCTCTACCCTTTTTCAGTATGGAGCGCGACTTTGAAACGTTTGCAACGTTGGCACCGTAAAATAATACGTTGAAGTGCAAATGCATTGCGTTGCAGCAGCTGCTCGGTAATATCAACTCACTAGCCCGAACCGAGTGAGTAGCTGACTAAGTGACTGACGGATGGACTGACGGATTGTGTGACTGACTTGGGACTAGTTGACTAAGTTTACGTTTATGGTGCGCTTCTATGAACTTAACAGAAAGTAGCTGGCTGGCAGCTTGTCTGCCGGAATGGTTGATTGAAAAATGACACATACTCATTCATACATACGTAACTGCAAACGTTGCATATTTTTTGAAAAAAAAAAAAATTAAAAAGTAATGCAAATTATTTTTTTTTATCGTAAAGTATAATTTTAACTAAAACAACAACGACAACTAAAATATTATTTATAAAATAACGGTAAACAGTTAATTGAAATTGTGAAAATGTGTGATAAAAGTGTGTAAACCGTGGAAAGACGTGAAAGAAGAAAGCAATAAACTGGCTAGCAAACGGTTGTGAAAGAAATTTCTGCAAAAAATCATAAAAAAACAAAATTTAAAATTGAAAAAAATTAAAAAATGTCGAAATATTGTGTAAATATTTATATAAAAATTTTAATTTAATTGTGAAAAAAATTATAAATAAATTTTTTTTTAAATCATTTAAAAAACTTCAAAATAATATAAATGATAAATTAATTAATAATTAATTATAAAAATATGATAAACATAAAAATAATAAAGTAAACATGCTTTATAATACCACAGACATAAATATATATAATAAGCTAAGACCAAACAAAAAGTTATAAAATAAAAAAATTAAAAAAATTATTAAATATTAATTAATTAAAACTCTGCTCAAAATCGCCACTAAATTATTCAAAAATAAATAAACAACTCTTTTTTTACAATAAAATAGCAATAATTCTAACTTCTTCCAACTGCCAAAGTGGCAACTCGTTCACACACATACACACTCATACCACCCAATAAGTGTGTGTGTGTAGGTACCATTTGGTAGAGAATTTCTTAGATTTTTTTATACCAACGTTGTGACTCCAATCGAATCGGAAGCAGTGAAAGAATTTTTTCGTTGACCTACGACAAAGGAAATGAAGTCAGTTGCAAGCCAAACACCAATACACATGCATACTCGCACACTGCTTCAATGCACATGGGAAAGCATACCAATACATCAGCAATGCTGTATATGCCAACGCATACATGCAGGCATTTGTTTGCCCAACCATCCACATATGTATATACAGGCAAACACATAAGCGACTTGCTGTCGATATTATGAAACACATACATATGTATGCAGGCAACCGCCATGGATGCGCACCAATACAGCGTAGCAAAGGGTTGTGTGCCAACAAATACTCGAAAGCCACATAAGAGCACACACACAATACTCATACTCACACGCTTGATATAGTAAGCGTAAATGCTGCACTTGCTGTTACAACAACAACAGCACGGCAAGCACAAATGGCAACAACAAGAACAAAAATAATAATAACAACAAAATAGGCACACAACAGCGGCATTGCAGCCGAAAGCGCTTGCATACATGCATGCATATCTATGCAACAACAACGGCAATAACAATAAAAAAATAGCGTATACACACCGCAGCGAGTGGCTGTCAACGCGCATGAACACTGTGGCCAAAAAGTGAAGGCTTGATGGCGGTGTGGTTGTTTATGTGCATACGCAACACATACTTATACACATAATTGTTTTTTTTTTGTTTTTTTATTTTTGTATTTTTTTTGTGTGAAGTGTTTGTTTGTTGATATTGTTGCATTGGCCTTATCGTAAACGTTTGTCCTTTATTAATTTGAAATTATATATAATGCATTTAAAAAAATTAAATTGAAAACTTATAAAAGCTTTCGTAGAAGAAAAAGCTAAAAAATAAATGAAAAGCTTTTTCTCCTAATATTTAATTATCTCCAAAAGAAATATATTTAATTTTCTAAAGCATACATAAAAATGTCAAAACATAAAAAAAGCTTTTAAGATCGGAAAAAGCTTTTGTTTTTTTTCAAGAAGTCAGCTTTTCTTGCTACGTTTCGTGAATCCAACTGCTATTTTAACCTTTCGTAGATCTTAAATTTCATATCTCTCATTTTCCAAAAAAAAGCTTTTAAGCTCTGAAGACTCTTTTTTCAAGAAATTAGTTTTTTTACTACGTTTTTTAATTCCAACTAAATCTCTCTTTGATATGTTTAATTCTCTAAATATACTTAAAAACTGCAACATTTAAAAAAAGCTTTTAAGGCCTAAAAAGGCTTTTTGCAAAGAAATAATATTTTTTCGAAGTTATAACCACTTTTTTGCACCTTTATTTACTTAAATTTCATATGTTTAATTTTCTAAGCAAAACTTAAAAACAGCTTTTAAGCTTAAAAAAGTTTTTTTCGAAGAAATTAGAATTTTAGAATTTCAACTAAATCTTTCATTTGATATGTTTAATTTTCTAAATAATACTTAAAAACTGCAACATTTAAAAAAAGCTTTTAAGGCCTAAAAAAGCTTTTTTTCATAAAAATTATCACAACCAATTTTTTACTCCTTCGAAGATCTTTTTACCTTTTGAATTCGACATGATTTATTGAATTGTATGAAAGCTTCGAAAAAAAGTTCCCATTGAGAAAATTCTTCACATAGTTTGCTTAATTTCTCACAATTTAAATTAATACTTACCACAGTTTACTACTATATAACCAAAAATACTTCATTTAATGAAGCTAGTAATATTTTTTTTTTTTTTTACTCAATGAACATTGTCTTCTCTCACCCAAGATTTCCATATTTTTTTGCACTTATTATGGTGTAACCACTAAAATTTGTCTACTGTCTCACAACTCATAAATGGAACTCTTATACCAGTACTTACCTTTGTACCTTAGCAAATGTTTCTTTATGTCCCAAAATGCATGCTCATATGTAATTCTTCATGGTCCATAATATTTAGAAACACAATTTTTAATGACAATAGGAAAGACAGGAAGTTATAAATCGCAATTCGTTATAGAACTAATATTGAGTAAATGTATGTAGTGCTCAGAAAACCGTGTGAAATCGGAAGAGCCGTCTTTTCTCATTGCTTCGGTGTCATTAAAATGTACTAAAATGGAGTAAAATGTTTGGTGAAGATATAAAGGAAGTAATACAAGTAGAAGTTGTAACAGACAATAAATAGTGAAACAAAAAAAGCTTATGACAAACTCATGATAGTTAAAATATACTGAAAGAAAAGCTCATGAATACAAAAACAATTTGTAACAGGTAGTTTTTTTATTTAATTTTTTTGTTAATGATTTATTTCTCAATGAAAAGTATTTATGTAACTATCTCATACATGAAAAATATTTGATATCACAACTTAGATTTGATATCACAGACGATCCGCGAGATGGGTAGTACTGCTGAAGACAGTTCTTTATGGAACTAGAAAATTCGTATAAAAGGGTCTCATGAATTGACAAGCGTCTTGAACCCCTAGCAATCTTCTTAAGCATTTTATTATAACTTCCGTTGGTGCACCTGGATTTTAAAAAACGTGAGATGTAAGATGTTTTAGACTAGATCTCGCAGTAAACCTCTAACAATTCTTCTTCTTAGCTCTTACAATGTGAAATCTTATTTTCTTGATTAACAATTTAAAACATTTTCGTGGTGAGTTTCCAAAAACGTTTTTCGTGGTGAGTTTCCAAAAACGTGGTGAGTTTTGAATTAAAAAATGTTAAAATGTGGTGATTTCGGGATTATTGAGTGTTCTATTTTATTTGTTCCATTCAATTTAATTGGGAGCTTTAAAAAATAAACTGAGCTTAGTAGTGAATATTAAAAATAAATAAATAAACTGAAATATGAACTAAAAATAATAATAATAAACTTCAACACAGTAAATAATAGTAAAAAATCAATACAATAAACTAAAACTAACAGTAATAATACACCAAACATTTGTGGCGATTGAAAATTGATTAACCAAAAGCTACTACGCAATTACGATAAAATAATTAAGGCTTATGTGCCTCAAATATTTGATTCACTAGTAGAGAAAGGAAACAGTTATATACATATAAACCTCTATTTGTGCATATATGTATAAAAAAGTGCAACAAAAAACTGACCCTGCCAACAAAAATTGCAACAAAAACTATGCACATGCGCCGTACAACCGTTGATGCAAAACAAAATGCTGTTTTCCGAATGTATTTGGTGAAAATTAACATGCATGCCCCAACCACCCTTAAATCGGCAAAAAAAACTAGTAAAAAGCATAAACAGACAACGAACAAAGAACCAACGAGTAGTCGAGCAACGAACTGTGCGGCAAAACTATAACAAGAACAAGCACGAGAGAAAAACTACATTAAGACTGGCGTAGGACGCCATGAACTGCACACATTCCTACATATTCGTATTGCAAGGACTTTTCAACTTCAACTACGAAGTGCAGCGCTGTGCACTACACATTTTCGTGAGTACTATATACCGTTTGAGAAACCACAAATGTACGCTCGTTTCGTTAACTCGTTGAACTGGTATTCGTTGTTAGTTGTTAGTTTGTGCTGGTTGGAAAATTTCATCGCTTCGTAAATACAGTTTGAACTACTCGTGCATTGCTGTGATGACTCGTACAATGGCCGAGAAGACAAGGCCTCGGCAAATGCAACTACTGTATACACTAGTGCAGTGGCTACAGTGAAAAAGGATGGCCTTAAAGGATAATAGTTCAAGTGCAAAGAGGATGCCGTCAACGAACGGAAATATATATTTACAGACAAACCGTTATTGATATACTATATACTTCTTGCTGTATGTGGGTGACTTTATATGGCGCTGCAGTCACGCACACATTTTAAGTTGAGCCTCCACCAGTGCATCCACCACACTTATAGAGAGTTGCATTTGTTTGTGTGTGGCGAAATTCTACTAAAAATACTCTCGAAAATATAAGGACGAAAGGAGCGAATCACTAATTAAATAATATCAGCATAACAATGTACAAAACAATAAGGACATGTTGAGGTAGGTAAGCATTTGTAGTGCAGCTTTCAAAAGCTCCAAGTTTAATGAGTGCCATCAAATTGGCAGTACTTATGATATTTGGTTTTATTTGAAGATAATTAAATAATATAAAGTTAATTAATAAAAAAGTAAGCTTTAATAAAAAGCTTTTTTTAAGTTTAGTATAGAAAATACTCTTCATTGTGAAAAAATTAATTAGAGCATATTTATTCAATTATTTGGAAATTAATTACAACTAAAATTTCTAAAAGCTTCCTAAAAGCTTTAAAGCTCTAATAAAAGCTTATAAGCACTATTTGGTAACATTATTTCAACTTGAGATCGTTCTAGCGATATAAAGGAGCTTTTAATATCAGCGGTATATTTCCAAACAGCTTTAAAAATCCATAGCTTTCCAAAAGTTTTCTGAAAATAAGTGTAAAAAGTGGTTAAAAGTGCAATTAGCAATATTTTCACCAAAAGTTTGTCGTTGCGTATGAGTAACATTTTTGAGTAATTTTTGGCTTGTACGAAAAAAAATATATAAATTCGAAGATCGTGCTTTTTTCGTGTTTAATAGTATATTATTTCCCAACAATATATATCTATGCATCGTTTTCGATCACTTAAGTCAGCCAGCTTGGCTGTACAGTCGCCACACAGCTATCGCGTTTACCACACAGTTTTATGGCCAAACTACTTGTAGATTGTTAGAATCGTTAGAAATTGCCAGCAAGCAGTTATACATGGCTGTTCATTATATGCACGCCAAGCTATACATATACAGCGCTCTGCATATGTATGCGGGTTTATGTGTATTAGCAGCGATGCTGTGGCTAACAATGGGCTAGCGTTTGCTGCCAATTCTGCTAAATCCGGAGAAAATCTGCCGTACACATACATACACATATATGTGTTTGAGTTGCAGTGTATACACACACAGATATATATGTGCAAAGTTCCCACAACGCAAACTGGTTGCCAGTTAATGCCATTGATGACGTTGCCATGGTTTCTAAACTATTCCACAATGCGCTTTCAGCATCAAATTGCTAATTTTTGTTGTTGTGCTTGTGTGAGTGTGTGTTGTACACATTAGTACAGTATTATCTTGCTTTCATTATGAAAATAAAGAGTTTAGTTGGAGATATGATTCGTTTGAAAGTCATAAGAGATATTAGAGACATACATATGTATGCAAATGTGGTATATAACAGATTATATATTTTATATTTTAAATAATAGTAACGGGATATGCATTCAATAAATAATAAAAAATTTAATGAAAAATTATTCTTTAATATTGATTTATAAATTGAAATTTTTAATATATTTATTACACATGAATTTCGAATTGTCAAGAAAGAATTTTTTTGATAATTTTGAAGTTTTAGAAAATATTTTTAGAAAAAATTTTGAAAAATAAAAAAATTAAAATATTTTGAAAAATTAAATATTGAAAAAATTTTTAAAAATAAAATAATGAAAAAAAATTGAAGTCAATTTACAACAGAAATGTGAATATTAAAAAAACTATAATTTTGAATTAATTAATATTTGAAAAATTAAAATTTTGAAAAAAATTTAAAAAATAATATTTAATATTAATAATTTATCATTCAATAAATAATAAAAATTTGAATGAAAAATTATTTTTTAATATTGATTAAGAGAGAAAAATTTTGATAATTTTGAAGTTTCAGAAAACATTTTTAGAAAACATTTTGAAAAATAATATATTGAAAACAATTTTGAAGCCAATTTACAACTGAAATTAGAAGAAAAAATATTAAAAAAATATAATTTTAAATTAATTAAGATTTGAAAAATTAAAATTATGAAATAAATTAAAGTTTTGAAAAAATTCAAAAAAATAATATTTTGAAAATCATTCAGTAAATATTAAAAAAATGAATGAAAAATTATTTTTTAATATTGATTAATTAACTGTTAAGAGAGAAAAATTTTGATAATTTTGAAGTTTCAGAAAATATTTTTGAAAAAATTTTGAAAAATAAAATATTGAAAAAAATTTTGAAGCCAATTTAAAACTGAAATTAGAAGAAAAAATATAATTTTAAATTAATTAATATTTAAAAAATCAAAATTTTGAAAACAAAAATAAAACAATTATTTTTTTGAAAATAATAAGGTTCGGAAAAAACGTTAAAAAAATAAAAAAAAAACTACAAAAATTTTTGAAAATAGTATTCGCAAAAAAGAATTGAAAGAACATATCAAAATAATTTGTATTATTTAGAACATTTCTCGACTTAAAGTTTTTTCCCATGGAAGGGTGACCTCACTCAACAACTCAAGAAATAGCAAAAATATGTCATCTATTTTTTTATTGCTTTCCTCAAAAAAAAAAAAATAATAAATATTTTATTCAAAAATATTTCTTCATAGTTATTGTAAAGCATTCTGCATTTTAATTCAGCCATTTCCGGTAGCGCAACCAATTTGGAATGCACTATAAAATTAAGTGTTAAACTATAACAGTATTACTTAAACTGCACTCTAAAAAAAGCATACCAAGCAGCGCCAAGGAAGTGTCTATAATAATGAATGGTAAAGAAGTAGGTTGCGATCATAAATTATTTATTGTAGTTTCTAAGTTAAATTTTAGCCTCACTACAACTTATTTTTAGTAGTAAACTATAAGTTTTGTTCTTGTCGATATGTAAATTTAATGCTTATACGAACATAAATGATATTTAGCACACGAAATATATATTTTTTAACATTACACGCTGCTAATCACATTACCATGGGAATATGCTAACTTCTAAAGCACTAAAATTAGTAGATATACATATAGAATAGACACGTACAACGTTATATATATACATATAAGTTAGCAAAGTCGCTTGATTTATTTCTTATGGCAGCGTTCCACATTAGTGAAATTTCAAATTTTAACGGCTTTCACCATTTCACAGTCATTTGCTGTCACGATGGCGTGTTGCTAGCGGCCAATGACTAATAGTATATACTAAAGTATATATGTATAAGCACTAAGCTATAAATGCATGGCTTAGAACAGGTATTAAATAAATTGTCTAGCGACTTAGCCACTATATAATATACATACATATATACTTTATATGTATATATTCCTTTGTACATATGTACTTTCAAATTTCCCTGCCAGATCAGCAACTTCTTCTGCAAATACTTACTTTTATCCCCACTTCCATTTACATATAAACACGTAGTAGAAAGCTATTAGCCGGTTTTGCTATGACTTCGATCCGCGGCATCAGCACTACATGCCGATCACACGTACTGGAGTCGCTGTTGCTATGCCATAAATTGTGGCCCGGCTACCAAAGCATAACACATTTCGCTTTGCCAAATGCTGTGGTCGCTTTTCAAATTCGCCTTTCGCTGCGAATATATTGTCTTTGCACACATATACTTTTCCATTTTTGCTATTTCCTATGCTCTAGCGCGCACACATACAGCCGATCGTGGCTTCGTTGCGCGATCGGCGCCGTCGCTTCGATTGTGTGTGCGAGTGTGTGTGAGTAAAATGGCGTGTTGAGTGCAATGAGTGCAGTTGGTAGCGGCAAACAAGTGCTTGACGGCAATAAAAAGTACGAAAGATTGCTGAGAGAGTGAAGAAAACGAAGAGAGCGCGAAGAAAAGGTGTGCTTCTAGTAGATAGTAAAGTGCAGCAAGAGTAATCAAGTTCAAGCACAAAAGCAACAACAACACTTATATGCAATAAATGCAGTTCTCTGCTACTTTTGCACATTTTCTTTGCAATTTTCTCATGCATTTCTTACCGTTAGCTGCTATTCAAGCGTGAACGTTTTAGATCGTTAAATTTTTTGCTTTCCCGATTTTTTTCGCCGAGTCTCCTCCTGCTTTTCGCCGCTCTACAACTTGAACTTCTGCAAAATCTTCCCTTCGTCCCGTTGATTTTTCGCTCATTTCTTTGTTCCGCAATTTTCCTTAATTTGCTCTTTATAGCGCTCGAGCGTACTTCCTCTTAACCTCATCACTCAGCACACACACACACCGCATTCATTGCAGTCGCCATTCTCAAACGTTTTGTTGCGCATTACGATTGACTGAGTCATGCAAAATTTAATGGAGAATTGCATTGAGAAGAGAGTCGCGAAAATCAAATGTGTGTGTGTGTGTGTGTGTGAGTGCATACAAAAGCACAACGGCGAGTGAATGTATGAAGTATAGTATAGTGTATAATTGAATTTGATTGAAATCGGTTATCTTCAATGGAAGCGTGAAAAATTCGGAAAGCGTGGAAATCGTAGAATTTGTGATTGTCATACAAAAAGGAAAATGAAAAAATGCAAAGTAAGACAAATGAAATTGTGTTGTAAATGAAAAATTAAAAAAAAATGTAAAAGTTTGCAAAAACAATCAATCAATTCGTAATTAAATTGTGAGTGTGAGAAAATGTGTTGACAAGGAATGCAATGGTGCAATAAATTACGACAGTGGACATAAAGCTATTAACTCCTTTGGTAAACGGAGGAAGACAATCATTTTTATTAAAGCTTTTATTGTTTGACATTTTTGATTTATCTGTAAATAATTTCTAATGCTTCAAACTAATTTTTTGAGTAGTGAGTAGACATTTTTATCGCTAGACAACTTTCGAAACCAAATCACGATAAGTTGCCTTTTGTCAGTTTCAACTTTCAAATATTTTATGTTAGAAATTTGCATAAAAAATCGGTTTGTTGAGAGCTTTCACCGCTATGAACTTTTTTAGTCAAACTAAGCTTTCATTGTCGAGTGCTTTCTCTATATAAATTGAGCTTTCACCACTTAGAGCTTTTACCGTGAAGTTGACAGCGTTACGTTTGCAGTAATTATCAAAGTTTACATATTTAGGCAGTAGAGTGAAAGCTTTCACCGCTACGAGCTTTCAACGTGAAATTGAAATTATATCGTTTACAGTAAATAACTGAGTTTAGACCTTTCTACAGTAGGCATTATAGTGAAAGCTCAATTGGTCAATAAGAAAAAGCTCAAAGCACAAAAAGACTGGAAAATATGTAATATATAATAACAATGGGTTGAAAACGCATATGTTGGCTGGAAAAATCTCGGAAATAAATAAACTCAGCCAAGTGCCTACTTAAATGTTTGTTGTAGGAGGCATCATAACAACTTCAGGGGACCATAGATGGGGGTGAACATACTGGGTAACAATTTAAAAACTGAGGACGCGATTATTTTGTTCGATTAAGTTGATATCATTACCATACTATTTGTACCGGAATATGTTGGTGTTAGTCAATTGAAATTTTGAAGAAATCTTTAAAGCTTCTCGACTCACATATTACTTAATTTAAGTTTTTTCTTGAACTAAATTACTAAAATTTCCTTCGTAAATTAATACATATCCGATTATTTCTTCCCTGCAATTAATCAAGCACACACTTGTGCCACCAAAACGTACACCCTTGTGAAATAAAATTGACACACTCGTTAAATAGGCGGGTGCCTACAGTGCGACGCAATGCATTGTTAACGCTGACTGACAGCACCCACTGATTGACAGTATTGTGAATGATGGCGATGACATCATCTCACCGTTTATTAGTTTTTGCATTTTAAAAATGCAGCGCTCATTAAAAATGGGTGATTTGAATGGTGTCGAACGTATGAGTTGAGTTAGCGGTTGTAGAGGGTGTACTGGGTTGAGGGCGTCAGAACAAGTGTGGAAACATGTAAAAATTTGCAATATTCCACTAAATGCTAGACACATGTGTGTGCCGACACAATTTTTGCATAGACACACACGGAGGAATAACGAAAAATATGGAAAAAAAGTGAACACAAATGATTTCATTTGCATGTCTGCGTTGGTTTTACTGAACTGTATTGACATCCCTTGACACAGTCACACTTGATAAATGTCAGTCTAATCGACTAACTGGCTAACTGACAGCTCGACTCGACTGACGGTTGACACACTAACTGTGCATATATGCATATGTGTGCTTTACTATATCATTATACATATAACTGAGTTTGTGTGTCTGTCACTGCCTGCCTGCCTGCCCGTCTGTCTGTCTGGTTAGTTGAATGGCGCACAAATGAATGAAATGAAATGCATCCGTTAGTTGTCTATTTGCATGTTATTGTTGTTGATTTTTTTTTAATTCATTGTCTGCTGCGTTCAAGCGACAACGACAACAACAACATAGGCAAATGTTGTAATGACAACATTAATAATAGGAAGTGCAGGCAAAAAATAGCAAAAAAATAGGCTGCGGTCGATGACAAATATAAAACGCACACACACACACGTCTATAAACCACGAATGCTGTGTGAGGCAAATGCGTATAAAAGGAATGGAAATGAGTGAAAAATGTACTTACAACAATGGAAAATGCTTTCGTTGGTTATATACATATAGATGTACTGTGGATATGAAATATCATATAGTAACCTACATATATATGTACGAGTATGTGAATGATTTTAAATTAATCTGTTGGAGTTATTTTAAATTAATATTTTTAATGCCTTTAAACCAACGAAGCTTGCATTTTTTACAAGAACAAACAATTTTTTTCTAATTTTTTAGTAAGTAAAGCTTTGAGTACATATTTAGCACATCTCCTCTAATAAAAATATATATATTAAGTATATTATGGTGATCCTCTTATGTAGATCATTTTTAATTTTTGTAAAAAGTTTTTATACCCTGCACAGGGTATATTAAGTTTGTCACGAAGAAGCGTCGGCGACATAAATGATCAGTATGTTGAACTGAGTCGATTTAGCCATGTCCGTCTGTCTGTCCGCCTGTCTGTATATATACGAACTAGTCCTTCTGTTTTTAAGATATCGTTTTGAAATTTTGCAGATGTTATTTTCTCTTCAAGAAGCTGCTCATTTGTCGGAACTGCCGATATCGGACCACTATATCATATAGCTGCCATACAAACTGAACGATCGGAATCAAGGGCTTGTATGGAAAACTTCCGCATTTTACTACATATCTTAACGAAAGTTGGTGTGAGTTATTGTTCATAGAAAAAATTTAATCTCCGAAAAAAATTGTTCAGATCGGTTCACTATAGCATATAGCTGCCATACAAACTGAACGATCGGAATCAAGGGCTTGTATGGAAAATTTTCGCATTTTACTACATATCTTCACGAAAGTTGGTATGAGTTATTGTACATAGAAATAATTTAATCTCTGAAAAAATTGTTCAGATCGGTTCACTATAGCATATAGCTGCCATACAAACTGAACGATCGGAATCAAGGGTTTGTATGGAAAACTTCCGCATTTTACTACATATCTTCACGAAAGTTGGTGTGAGTTATTGCTCATAGAAATAATTTAATCTCCGAAAAAATTATTCAGATCGGTTAACTATAAAACCTTAATGTTTCTAGCCCGGCTAAAGGGAATTAGTAAAATGTTTTCTTTTGTTTTACTTACTTTTTCTTACGTCTTTCGATTTGCTTAAACACATAGTTACTAAAAGAAATGCACCTGTGAAGGGTATATTAGCTTCGGTACAGCCGAAGTTAACGTTTTTATGTAAGCGTGATCCCCATAGCAGAGCATTTTACATTTGTTGAAAATTTTATATATATTACGACGTACCATAATAAGTATAATTCTTCAAAAAAATATTTTTTCTTACGGTGATCCATATACTTAGAAGACGTTTAAAAATAGGTTTAGACTATCAAAAGACCTTTTAAATATGATTTTCCATCATCGGCGGTGTTTTATTATAATTTTTTCTAATTAAATATTTTCCAGCCGAGGTACTTCTTCAGTTTTTGCTTACTCTCTCAACTTGGTAGCTTTAATCAAAGTTAAATGGAATTTTTTTTTCTCTCGTTACAATATAAAGAAATATTGCTTGATATCTATAATATTTCTGTATTCAATTGTACAAAATGGCAAAAAATTTCAAACTGTCTTCGGTGCAGTAATTATTTTAATAAATATATTTAAGTCGTGATTTTTAACGAATATCAGCTATCAGCTACAAAAATTTATAAGCTAAATAAATCCCAAATATTTTTGTGAAAAAATTCATATTCTTTTGCTTCCAAAAAATTTAATTTTTAAATGGAAAATACCATTTTAAAGCCATAAGACTTTATGATAGACATTTATAAATAAAAAAAATCTATATTTATAATTTAAAGCCGCATTACTATTCATGAAAAGTTAATTACTCAAATGTATTTGCATTTTAATGTTTCTCTTTTTATATACGGTTAAGCGCCTTTTATAAAAGCTTTGCATTTTTTAGTGAAAGAGATTTATTGCAAAAATTTCACTTAACTATTTTTACAGTTTTTTTTCTACATTGAAATGCATGTCATTATGCAGATATGTATTTACTTGCGCATAAGCTCTGTACTTGCCAGTGTCATAATGTGCCAAGAAGCTAACTATTTTTAATGGCTGCCATCCGTTTAATTTAAATTATGTCATCGCAGTACAAGAACAACAACAAATTTATGCAAATATTTACATATTCATGTACTTACGAATATACATACACCCACACACACATACATACACATGTGGTTAATAGAAACTAGAGCACAAGCCATATGTTTATATTTAGTGCAAATATGAGTGCAACTACTTTCACCAACACACAGATATACATATGTGCATTGAAGTACATATACATATATAAATATGTATGTATGTATAACTAAATATATAAGTTATCATATATAGATACCTACACACCGTTGCTTTGCAATTAAGGTCCATTCCATGTGTAACACGCTTCACCATTAACAAGTGCTTATGCACTCATTTGTTGTTGTTGCTTTGTGTTGTTGTAAAAAGTGCAACATTCATTTTTGTAATGACCAATAGCGCTTTGTTATTGTTGTTGTTATTGTGTCTATGGCCGACTAACTGCTGTCAGTCTGCTGCTGCTGCTGCCGTCACAGCTAATGACGTTTGCTGCTGATGACTCGTTTGATGACAATAACTTGGACAATGCGCACACACGAATAATACACTTTGAAATATTTCCGTTGCAACAACAACAAATATGGCTTTCTAGCTTATTTCTTATTGTTTTTATATAGTTTTTTTTTTGCTGGAAATTCGCATTAATAAGCAATTCATTAATTTCTGGGATTTTTGTTGCAAGCTGTCGCCTATAACTCAATAATGCATGCGTGATCGCTGGAAAATAAAGTGAACCGTTATTTATGACGAATCAATTGGGGTGATCTCGACAGTTTCTAAGAACTGAAGAAGTGTGTTGGAACATACTGCATATAGGTAAATATTCAGATTACCCTTATAAGTGATTCAAATACGTTCGGCTTGTATTTCGGTATATGATACGCTGCTTGATTATTTGAAACGATTTAACAAAGCTTTAACAGAATAGACCAACAAAATGGTCCAGTTCTCCATGATCTTATTTTTAGATTGTTCCATATTTGTCTTCAATGCGAGAACCATTATTGGGTTTGTAGCATAAAATGGGCTATTATCATAAAAAAGGTCCTTAAAACTTTTAAGAGCTTTTGCCGTTGTAAGCTTTCTCTAGGTTTTAAAAATATGACGGTTATAGTAGACATACATATGTCCATATTTCTACAAAAGAGTATAGTGAAAGCTTTCACTGCTATGAGCTTTCAGTAAAGTTGAAACTATGTATTTACAGAAGCAATTTTTCATATTTCTTTAGTAGACATATTAGCGAAAGCGCAGGCTATTCTCATAAAAAAGGTGTTAAGAACTTGCTTAGAGCTTTCCTAGGCAAACTGAGCTTTTACTGTTGTAAGCTTTCATCAGGCTTTAAAAATATGACGGTTACAGTAGACATATCTACTTATTTCTACATAAGATTATAGTGAAAGCTTTCAGCGCTATGAGCTTCCAGTGTGAAGTTGAAACTATGCGTTTACGGAAGCAGATTTTTTCATATTACCGAGAGCTCAGCTTGTCGAAAAAAGTTCAAAGCGCCACAATATTTGAGAATATGAAATGGATGAAAGCTCATATATTGACTGGGTATCAAACCCGGTTCGTGGAGGTATAAATAAATCTGCGGCGGACCATAGATCATCGTGTATCTCCCTAAACTTAAGAACTGTAAACAAACCATATGCAATTATATTATATTAAATGTGATTTGTGAATTGCTCGTGTGGTATGTTAATCATTGATGTTATTTTGACAGCTCAGTGTCTACTATTGACACAACTGTCAATCAAACGTTTGCTGAAGTTATAAATATTTAAACGAATGCAATGAAAATCGATTAAAATGCCAAGTCAAAGCACTGCTTACCTGGAATGACTGGCATAAAATGCAGCAAAGTAAACGAAGAAAATGTAAATATATATGTATGAAGATATACTCGTCTGCATGTTAGCAATGTGTGTTTGTGCGTAATTTAGCATTAAACGAAAAGTGAAATTGCGCGCGCAACTCATGAGCTGCAACGGAGCTTGATACTTAAGAAAAGCAAGAAAAGTAAGAAATAATTACAAGCAAGAAATAAATTGAAAGCAAAATGGGAAATTATTAAAAAAAAACAACCTCGAGTAACAGTGCATAAAGCTTGAGGGACCGGGGATAGAACCATTCATTGCGTTTGGTAAGCGATACGCTGCGAATTTTGAAGGCGAGCCCGAAAAAACGTCAATGTAGCTGTTGTTACTGTTGTTGTTCGTGGTGTTGTTGGTGGTGCTGGTAGATGGACTACATTGCACTGGATTGGACTTGCAACGACGGCGTTGACGATCGACGCAACGTGCCACATTTGGCCGCTTCCTGTTCTTGCTTGACTCTCTGAGAAGTTTTTTTTCGTGCAACGCGCCACTCCCTTCTCCCTTTTGGTTCAACGTTTGACCTGGAGTGTATTTTATGATATTTTTTACTTTTCTTGACTTCTTATACCCACGCGTATTTCTTCATTTTTTTTTTTTACTTTCGCATTAATTTCGTTTTATATCAATTTCTCCCTTCCGAAATTCATGAAATGCATTGACGTCCCCGACAGTGACTGGAAAGCAAGTTGCATTCGCCTGGCGGCTTATTCTGTGCAGTTTCTTGTTTTATATTCATTCATTTCGTGCATTTTTTCGTTTTTCATTTTGCGCTCGGCGCATTTTATTCTTTATAACTGTACTTAAATTTGCAGTTATGCAAACGTGTGCTGTCGCTGCCGCGCATTTAATTCACAAATAAAATTCACGGCGACTTGGTAACATGAAATTCCAAAAAAGCACATAAAAAAAAATAAGAAAAACGACTTACATGACAATCGCCGGGGCAGCTGTAGAGCTGTGGAGGCGCATGACTGACTACCTTTTGTGCGAAATTTCTCGTACATCTCGTGCATCAGCGGGCGAATGAAAGTGCGCGACGCCAGCAAGCGGCCAAAGGCAGCAAAGTAATAAGCATGCACCGATCGCAATATGCAGATTGTATGCACTCATGGCGGTGAATAGCCACCTTTTTTTGGTGTTGGCGGCGGCGGCTCAATATCAAATAATGGAGATTTATTAATTTTGCCTTCGTGTATACTTTTGCGCTTGACAATGTACACGTTGGTATGTAATAAATCTGCGCGACGACACACGACGGGAGATTTACGTTTCATTATCATAATTGTTGTATTTTGTGTATTAAATCAGGTTTGCTCAAGCAAATAACGGCAAGAGATCCATAAATTTTCTATCTACCGCCAACAGGGATTACGTTAAATTAGGTTACTCTCATTTAAAATGATATACTGCGCTTGATTTCTGTATACTTCATTTCGAAATGACTTTCTTGATACCGTTATCGCAAACATATATAGCCTCTATGAAGAACTTTTCGTTTCACAACTGCAACTGAGAGCGATTCAAGGTGTTGAACCACCCAAAATCTGGAAAACGCCTTCAAAAACCAAGTAGTTTAAAGTGGTAAAAGTCCATAGGTCCAGATCGTTTTCGGAATCCTCAACAATCACGACACTCGGATCCAATCGATCCAACCGTAAGAGACCCAGCCTCTATCGCAAACTTTCAACAACCACTCACCAACATGAGATTGTCGGAAATAGCTTTCTCTTTTAAAAAATTCCGTATCCTATTAGTCTAATTTTTAAAGATCCTAGTGGCTAGCTCTCTTAAGTCGCTAATCGATGGACAGTCAGACTAAAGATTATGCGATCTTGTGTGGTTTTCCGTGTTTTCGAGATTTCATAGACAGTATAAACAACGAAGATGTCTTTTACGCTATTTATCAGGTTGGAGAGAGTTTTTACTCTCCAAATAATCAATAATAAAAACTAGAAGAGTACAATATTTGTATCTGATATTTCAGCAAATTTTCTGATTCTTTGGCTCCAGAAGTGTCTTCAATTCATCAAATACTATTAAATTAAATATCTCTGAAATGTATTATGTAAGGCGTCGCCAGTCTAGTAGTCATAGTCAGTTGTCATTACATAATAGGGGTATAAAACAGGTCCAGGAAGCAAATTCAGAGTTTTGCAATAAAATAACTATTATAGATGAGAGCGAGCTCTTGCGAGATGTCTGACCTTTTGATCACCTATCTTTGCGATTAAAAAATCAATCATTCTTAACGACGAAGAACGATAAGTGAGTGAAATATTTTTCGAACTCAGGAACTCGCTTAAGTTAAAAAGAGTTTTACCGTGGAGATTACCTCATGCCTTATGCATGTTTTACCCCGCAATTTGTATTCCTCAACCGAAAACTAATCTATAACTTAATTGAACTCGTCGGCAGAAAGTTGTCCCGTTTCATTGAAATTCAATCAATTGCACTTGGCTTATGTGAAACTGCAATTCTCACACTTAAGACAAGAAACGGAAAGAAAACGATCATAAAACTCGCCACTTGTCGACACGAAACTGTCGGAAAACCACATTTATGGTAACAATCAACAATAAAAAACAACAACACAACCACATAGTTATCGGACACAGTTGCATGTTCGAAATTGAGAAACTGACTAAGAACTGGTTGATAGCATTATGAGTGCTGGCTGTTAGTCGCCATTTAGCAATAACGGTGCAACGTAGTGCAATTTTTGCGGTCGCCAGCGGCTAAAGCAACATAACAACAACAAGAACGACAAGAAGAAGACACAAGCGCAGCCAACAAAGTTATTAATGTGAAAGTGCACAACAACAAGAATGAGCATAAAATACCAACAACATAATAAACATGAATTTCCTGCTCAGCAGCAATCGCTGTGGCTGCCACACATTGCAGCTGCAGTCATTTTACAACAACAATAGAAATTGCAGCAGCTAACATTGCGGCTAAATGCGCTGCGGTGGCAAGCAAGGAGTGCAATCATATTGCAAATGCAAGGCAACACAGAATTTTCGCTGCAAAAATTCCAATGTGTTGTTGTTGCGGGTTGAAGAGTGCAGTATTGTCCACGAAGACAGGTTGCTGCTATGTGGCAGTCACAGTCTGATTTGGTGGCCAAGGCAACCGCGCACAACGCGCCAAGCCACTAACATGGCGGCCGAGGCATGCAACACAGCGGCGAAGTTGCTGCTGTCAGCTTGTTGCACTTGTTGTCGGCGCCGAATTGCCAGTTTGACTGCATTTGTGTATTTGTTTGTTGTTGCTTTTTTCCATATTTTTACCTTGGATTCAAACACACAGTGGAGCCCGTCACTGTCGCTCCACGTTGCGTGACACCGCCTGTGGCATGCTGTGAAAACCCGTTTGTGCAACACTATTTTGTGCACCGTCATGCTAGCACGCCGCTTTTGGCCGTGGCACTGAATGCGGCCATGATTTTATTGCGTGCTTTCGTTGGCAGCGACACTGCAGCCGAGCAGAACCGGCTGAGTGTTGGCTGCAACAGTCGCTACCGTATTGCAACGCGTTTGTCAGCGCATTGGTTGCCGCATATTTTTGTTGGACGCCGCTGATTTTGCATACAATTTGTTGTGTGGGAAATTAATTGGCCTGCGTTATTAGTTGGCATATTTTACATTTGTGGAATTTGATTTACGTATGCCACATGTTGTGGCGCGGCTTCACTAATTGCAACATTAAGCAAATTATATTAAATTATCGAAATTCGAGTGTTTATTTCAAAACTGGCTGGCTCGTGTACTGGAGTAGGCGGAACATCGTTAAAATCGTTAGAACTTGCAAGTGAGATTGGGAACAGATCGGAGCTCCGATGTCCTCTTGCTGTTTTGTGGTCAGGATTCGCGGAACCGGGCATTACCCAATGGGTTTTCAGTGTGCCTCTCGGCCGTCTAGTTTTCCGAGGTCCTGAGGTTGAAAAATGTTGGATCTCATATCTTCAGTTATCTGGTCAAATTAGCCGGAGTTTGGGAACCGGTTGGAGCTGGAGCTTAGGAACCGGTGTTCCTGAAGCCCTACTGGTATCGTCGACGCGGATAGAAGACTGGACACCTAACATATTATTAACAGTATTATACGAGTCCGGGAACCGCAAACCAACCGGAATGTAATCGGTCTTTGGTCCGCTCGGCATTATACATTTTAACCCCACATTTATTAATAATTCCTTGTTGTAGATGTCAGTACTCTTGAAAATTCAAAACGGATTCGCTGGAATCGATGCCGATTGTGAGAAAACCATGCATATACAATATTTACCGTTGCACCATTAACTGCATTGCACTGATTTAAAATTTCATGAAGCTGCTGCTGTCCGATTTCGAGCCCGCACATACACATGTCCATTTTGTGGACGGTTGGTATTTTAACGAAAATGATTGACAGTTGTGTGTTTGAAAATTTCATATGTCAGTCGCACCTGCAACCTGAGCAACCATCTGTTAAGGACTAGCATGACAGTCGTTTATCTCAGTTATGTAGCTTTGTCAATTTTGAGCTTAAATTTCATAGTAGAATTCAAAAAAGACTTTGAATAGCTTAGTTCTACATGTGGACTGTGCGCGTTGTGTATCCCTTTGATTTAGTAAAGGTTAAATAGAATATGTACAAATATATAGAGTGATGAACTCAGGAGATGGAAGGTCGCAATTTAATTTATGATATTTTTGAAAAACTTCGAGCCGAAGTAGTGAAGTCTCTTTAATCTGAGAAAGTTCTAGATGAATACTACCGAATTACATATTTTACGGTACTCGCTTTGAACCCTAGTGATCAATATTTTCCGGAAGAACTATATAAAACGTAAAACTGTTAGCTGAATATAACTGGTTTCCTCTCTTAAACTATTAATTTTTCGACCGGCCCAACAGGTTCTTTGTCGAAACCAGTCGTAGGATCTGAGAGTCCACCGAATGGTGAACTATTTTCAATACATCGCTGTTCACTCGTGAATTTATGTAAGCACAATACTCCCAGCCAGTGTTCCCATCAGTTTACTGCGCAAAACAAAAACAAACGAAGAGTTTTAAAAATATTGACTTTGTTGGAAAAACAGGAGTAAAACAAAACCCGTGCACAACAAAAGAACAAAAGGCAACAATAAAGAAGTGGAGAACTACGTAGTCATTATACAAATAAACAAATCCGCATTGAGCGAAAGGCCAAATGCAAAGGCTGTAAGAAAAACGCACCACAAATTAAAAAAATACGAGAAAAATAACAAACAATGTGTTATACAAACAAATATAAATATATGGAAATAAATAATAAAGTTTTCATGTAGATAACTGTGCGAAAAAAAATAATAAAGGAATCTGCAATAAATGCATCAAAACCTGTTAACCCATGGTGGACTATGCAATATGTGATGAGTATATGAGTTCAAGTTAAAGGAACTTGGTCAATCCACAATGAAAGCTGCTTTCAAAACCTGATTTAAGGTAATTTAAAATATATGAATTTTCCGATGTGTAAACTCTTCAGAGCTTACAAAGGTCATGTATGAGAATCGGGATTTTTTTAGTTGCTTAGTACCGGTTTTGTTGCAACATCTGATCGAGTATAGTAAATTAGTATCTGATAAATAGAGAACCGTATATATTTCTATGCGTCGTCAAATGACTGCTTAAGCTTTTCGAAGGCGAAATAGAAAGTCGAAAATATGGCACCATCATTATAGAAAACATAACAAGGGTTCTTTCGGATCGTAAAATATCACGTATTTTTATACCCTGAACAGGGTATATTAAGGGGTTATATACAGTTAGACGGCCGAAAAAAGTGCATTTTCCAGAATTTTTCCTGAGAAAACTTTTTAATTTATTGATCCAAAAATTTATACACATTTTATGGTATCTTTTAACTGTATTTTAAAACTTAGTACTAGTAAAAATATTTATTTGAAAAAGAGCTACAGCTGATCTCCAGGAGCTCCTCTCAAAAAAGACGTTTTGCGGTGACCACTATATCTCGGAACTGGATCATCCGAAATTAAAAAACCAAACAGATTTCGTTAAAATAATGTTAAATCTAGTAATTAATCGAAGGAATAAGCAAAATAAAATTTTTTGACAAAATGGCGGTTTCTAAAAAAAAAAATCGATTTTTCAACGAAATTTCGGCCTTAAATTGTTTATAAAAAAAAATATTTATCGGAGAGAAAAAATCTACGATTAATTACTAAAAAGTATATTTAAGAAGGTCGTGTTAAAATTTGAGACTAATCGGTCTAGCCGTTTTCGAGTAATGTTGGTCACCGACTTTGAAAACACCATTTTGAGAAAAACGCGTTTAAAGTTTGGACCTTGTACTTAAAAGCACTCTGAAATGCCTTTTCAAATTTTTCATTTGCTTGTAACTTTGAAAATATTCACCGGAACGATATGAAACTTTCTGTGTGTATTCTTAAATATATGTACATTAAGAAAATGAAATAAAAAAAATCGATTTTTTGAAAATTCTAACTGTATATAACCCCTTAAGTTTGTCACGAAGTTTGTAACACCCAGAAGGAAGCGGAGGCCCTCTAAAGTATATAAATGATAAGTATGTTGAGCTGAGTCGATTTAGCCATGTCCGTCTGTCTGTATATATGCGAACTAGTCCTTCACTTTTAAGTTATCGTTTTGAAATTTTGCAGATTTTATTTTCTCTTCAAGAAGCTGCTCATTTGTCGGAACTGATATCCGACCGATATCATACCACTATATCATATAGCTGCCATACAAACTGAACGATCGGATGATGTGGTATGAGTTATTGCTCATAAAAATAATTTAATCTCCGAAAAAATTGTCCAGATCGGTTCACTATAGCATATAGCTGCCATACAAACCGAACGATCGGAATCAAGGGCTTGTATGGAAAATTTTCGCATTTGACGTGGTATCTTCAAGAAATTTGACATGGGTTACTGCTTAAGGTAATAATATAATCACCCAAAAAATTGTTCAGATCGGTTAACTATATAACCTTAATGTTTCTAGTAAACAACCCGGCTAAAAAGAATTAGTAAAATGATTTTTTTTTCTTACTTTTTCTTAGGTCTTTAGATTTGACACATAGTTCCTAAAAGAAATGCGCCTGTGACGGGTATATTAGCTTCGGTACAGCCGAAGTTTTTTCTTGTTCTCAACTAAATTTAAGAGATTTTTAAAAATTGCCTCAAAGATCTTTTGGTCCAATAATAAATCTGGAGATAATCTCAACTAGTGTAATTGTATAAATTTGTGATTTTGAAATGTATGTATATATTTGTACGCTACCAGCGGCATCTTTTTTCACAAACTTTTCAACGCCATTGTGAATTTTATTATAGCGCACTTCGCATGCCACTCTTAATGGCGACTGAAGTTGACCAGACCGGCTTCGCAATACAATGCGCCGTTATTGTCTAGGCTATTATTACAATGACTTTTACAAATGTACGAAACACCCACCACACGCAAGCTTGGTTGTAACCGAAGCTACAGCGCCACTTTTGCACCTTGCAATGCCAGCTCAGCGCTTGCTAAAATGAGAGAATTTAAGCTAAAGTGCCTAAGTCAAAAAGTGATTTTGTTCTTCTTGTTGTCGGCACCACTTCAGGCAGCGCACCACTGTAAACGTCTTCGTCATCGACGCGCGGTCTTAGTTAGCGTCAGCGACGCTCCACGTCACCCCCCTGAAGGTCTGTTTTTCATTATTGGTAGGCCGTCTGGTCGGCTGAGACGCGCCCAAGAATGCCTTAGTCAGCGCATGCCAAGCAGCGTTATTGCAGTTGCCTTGTCTGGTATGTCGGCTTTGCTGCGTCACACAACCAAGCGTTGCCGCGGGCAAAAGCAACGCGAATAATTTACGGCAGTCAGTGTGTGTGAATATGTGTTTGTGTTTCTAGGTAGGCATATGTGTGTAGACAAACAACAAAAACAAATTGGCACAAACGTATGCGATTGATATGTATGTCTACCGGTCTGCCGGTCTGTGCTGCGAGTTCGTCCACCCCGCGCCTTAACGTTGCGATTTTATAGCTCAACGGACTCACATGCCGCCGCCAGCATGCGCATAGGCTTTTGAACTTTTCATTGCTGTTGTTGTTGTGGTCGCCGCATATGCCTGCCTCACATGCCTTGCCATGCTTGTGTGTATAGGTATATATGTAAATATGTTTCACAAAATATACTAAACATTGCAAATGTGCATATGCGCATATAATTACAAAAACAATATGCATGTTGTTGTGTTGTTGTGTTGTGTTGTACTGCGTGTTTGGGTGCCGGCTCAACCGACCATAACCTAACACAACTTTACAACTTTAACACTCCGGCTTTTACGTTTGTTTGGCATTTTGCGGCATTTGTTTGGCAGCCATGAAAGAAATTAAATAAAAATAAGAATAATGCGAAAACGATTAAAAATGCATTTTATTGTTTTGTGTTATATTTGTTTTTGTTGCTTTTGTTATTGTTGTCTGGTTTTTTATTTAGTTTATATTTGCCATAATTTAGCTGTTCATTATTTTTATGCGGTCTGCGCTTTTATTTCTTGCTTAATATGCGCCGTGGGCGTTCATTTGGAAGTGTCTGGGCACACACACATACATTCTATATATAAAATCTTATTGAATATATGTTGACATACATTTTGACATCCATACATTTAGGCGTTTAGCATATTTTAAGGCGATTAAACAGGTGCTCCCTTAATATGTTTTAATTACAAAGAAGAGATTTACTCAAGATGCCTACATACACATTAAAAGCATAGTAGATACAAATTTATGTTTTTAAAAGCTTTAATAAGATTTGAATGCAGGCTTGCTCTAACTTTAGAAAAAATGTCGTATAGACATATATGAGATATAGAGATGTCTACTAATTAAAGTATTAGAAAAACTTTATAAAATAAAGCGTTATATCATTTAGACAAATTTTGTTGAAATGATACCTGAGATCTCATTAGATTGTCATATATCCTCAAACTGTTATATATATGATCTATAAATACCTTTTTTCGTCACATTTGTTATAGAACCCAACCCAACCCAAATGCCTATACTATAGAACCTTGAACGCCAACTTGCTGATACCGCAAAGACTCTTGGATCTATAAACGAAGCCCTATCCTTCTTCCATGTCCGTGAGCACTATTTTCTTCTCCAGAATCTTATACAGAAACAATTAACTGAAAAAGGTAATGTTATCTAAGAATTGTTGGAATACGCTTAGCAAATGGATTTTAGTGCTGCCTATGCTGAAGAATCCAGTCTTTAAATAGATGTAGGCATTTTTGATAAAAGGTCGCTCCGTTCTCCAAGCATACATATTTCCGTTAAGTATGAGAAATGTGGGCGTAGTGATTTTTTCTGATTTCAAACAATCTTAAATTGACTAAGTCTTTCGGAGAGATGAAATTTCATTAATGATTATATAGAGTTACGACTACGGACTAACGTTTGAACTCATACGTTGACGAGCTTTGAATCTCTGACCTCCGTTTGAGTATTATCGCTCTTTTGTTAGTTACAAATACCGTTATATGAGGCGTGAGCGTGGTTTTTATGTAACTTCGTGCCTATTTTCAATTTCTCTCATGAGATAATGAATCGTATAGCTTTTAGGTTGGAATATTTACTTTCATTGGTATCTTAGGGATAAATATGCTTTGAGAAGGCATTGTATGGGGTAATAGGTTTATAATTGAATATAAATATAGTTAGTGAAACCATATTATTCATGATTTACTAATTTTTTATTAAGCGATTTTTTTCTTTCTAATTTCAGCAATAAAATGGAAGGACCTTTGTGGGATGAGGTATGTAAATAATTCATTTATAGTATAAATCATTTGATTATTATAGTATCATATTATATTATAAATTAAGTAAATAATTTCGGTAAAATCACTGGGGTTGCTCTGCGAAGCCAGATTTGATAATTTAATGGTTTAAGGTGGAACTATGTATATATTCCAGCATATTTTCAGTATATATGCTCAGAAATCTGAAAAAAATAGTAACCTTAGTTAGGAATTCTTTCCACGAAGCAATTTGTAAATTTAATAAGCAATTTCTTGCAATATATATCTGCATACCAATTCCCTAATGCCACTTACATAATACAAATAAATAATATCACTTAATGGCAATCTTTTCCATTTGCCATTTGTGCTCACACACAAACATACATACATACATACAAACAAACATAAATGCAGATAATTAAGATGCCAAACGATGCAACGATGCAAAATAAATTATTGAACAATGCAAAAGGCCAGACGACAACGGTAGTGGCAAGATAATGGCAGCAAGGCAGATAGACAGATTGCCAGTTGCAAAACATGAAGGCAGAGGCGAACAACAACTACAATACTAATATAAACATATATACAAATACATATAAGTATAATTGCCTTGAAGAGGGAGGCAGTGAGACGCAAGTCGACGGCAATCGTATATTCATACATAAATATGTGGACGAGGGGGCAGCATTTTGGTGAAGCAGGCAAATGTGCAGTAGTCGATATGAAGAGTACACAACCAAAGTGATGATAATTTTTCCTTTTTGTTAAATAAATAATGAATAAATAAGTCAGCATAAAAGCACAAGCTGCCAGTAGGTGCACCTTTTGCATACATTCAGAAAAAAAAAAAAAATAAAAAACAAAAATAAATAAATACAACAAAAATGTGAGCGGAAGATAAGATGCAAATATATGTGAATAAGAACGAATGCTGAATAATGAGACGAACTGTGAAGACGAACTGCGGAAGTGCAACGAAGACAAGCAATGCGGCGGCGCGTCATGCATACGAATGGTTTTTGTATAAAAACAGCTAGAGCACAAGCGCATTTGAGATAAAAAATATATAAATATATTAATACATATATATATATAAGCTGTGCATCTGTATCACCACCCACAAGCGTCGGCTTGCACTTCCGGCAACGCGTTTCCAGCAATTTCTGCTGCTGCCACACTTGAACTTGCCAATTATATTTGAATAAGAAATTAAAAATGACAAAACAAAAACAAAAAGTGCATAAATTGAAATTATTCTAGAAAAAAAAGTAATATTATCATTAAATATTTAATAAGGCAGTGGTTAATTTAGAACTGGGTGCTTGGCAATGCAATATTCCTAGAAGTGATATTACATGAAAATATGGTTGAAAATAAAAGAAAAGTAATAAATGGATGAAGAATGTGAAATAATATTAAAATTTTTAGTGAGAAAAACGTTAAAATTCATTATTCACTTGAAAAAAAAATATTATTAAGAAAATTTTTATTTTTTTGACGAGTAACTATTTCTACTAAAAATTCCGTTGAATTGAAAACCATTAAGAACTAATCCCAATTTTGTTGCATTGGTATTTTTGAGGCATTATACAACATTATTTTTGAAAATTAAATAGTTTTGAGTTATATTAGGTTGGCAAATATTCCGCTTTTTTATTTAATTTCTTTATTTAATGCTTTACAAAAAGTGTTACAGTGATCGGATTTAGTTCAAATATGCGCCGCTTCGTTCGATAATCTGTTTTCATCTAGACGCCAACTTCATAATACCCCCGTAGAAGCCACACTCCTTATTTGCGAAGAACTCGGATAGCCACTTTTCACAAGCCTCTTTTGAGTTCAACTTTACACCACCAAGGGAGTTCACCATGGACAGGCACAGGTGGAAATCACTTGACGCCATGTCCGGACTATATAATGGATGCGATAAAACCTCACATCCGAGCTCCCGTAGCTTCTGACGAGTCATCAACGAAGTGCGTGGTGTGGCGTTGTCCTGGTGGTACACTACACCCTTCCTGTTGACCAATTCTGGACGCTTCTGGTCGATCACCTGCTTCAAGCGGTCCATTTGTTTGAAGTAGACAGTATAATTAAGCGTCTGGCCATATGGGAGCAGTTCATAGTGGATGATTCCCTTCAAATCCCACCAAACACACAGCAAAACCTTCATGACCGTCAATCCCGGCTTGGCCACTGTTTTGGGACGATTCACCGGCCTTCGGCCACGACCGTTTTCGCTCGATATTGTCATATGCTCGTTCCGTTTCAGCAGCATATCGCAGGCGTTGATTCGGTCCTAAAGGTTTTTTTGCGACAAATCATGCGGCACCCAAACATCAAGCTTTTTTGTGTATCCAGCCTTCTGCAGATGCCGAGAAAAGAGACTAATTAAGTAAGGATTGATGTATCAATGTAAATACTAACCTTCCGATCTATTTGTGTCACGCTACAACCTTACGTCTCCTTTCTAATCTTTATCTTGCTGACTTTCATCAGCACCATATTTTCCAATTTGCCCTTGGCTGCAAAAAAATTATGACCAGATATTAGCTACCATATTGTGGATAATGAAAACGCTCAAAGACGTTTACGTAATTACTAGGGAGCATAGCTGTTATAAGCAACAACAACAAAACATATACCCCACACACTATAGGGATTATTGTCTCTTGAAGCTGCACTGAAACTTGGTAGTGGTGGAGCTACAAATTAAGCGCAGCTGAGCAAAGCATGTGTTGGAGGAATAGTCATTCCACTATACAACTATCATTAGCTCCACATTTGCAACGCACCGCAAATCCATGCAGCAAGCACTATTAGTATGCAATCGAAGCTACTTAGCTGGCAAAATGCATGCCGATGCAGTCGGGTGACGGCGGGCCGCAAGACATAACTATGCACCCTAGAGTCAAAGGCTGCGATAACAAAAGGTACATAGATATATATGTATATATATGAGGCTGTATAGATATGTGTGTGTATGCATGAGTTAAGTAAAAATAACAACACAAAAGTATAGAGAACCAACAAACGTCAGCGATAATAAACAAAGGTGATTGCAAGTTTGTACTTATATAAATAGTTGTATGTATGTATGTGTGTGTATGTATGTATGTAAATTTGTATTTAAATATCTAAATGTGAGCATGTAGTAGTGCAAATGCATAGCTATAGTAGTATATATGTGAGTATGTGTTTGCAAATGAGTGCTTTTCGGTGCCATTGTATGGCGGGGAAGTGCCCATAATATCAAACACGCACACTTATACAACGTGTATATGAACATACCTGTACCAGTTTGCTGCGAAAGTATGCGCCAAAGTCTCTTATAAATACATGCATCTGCAAGTTTAACACCGCTAAAAGCTACCAATACAAAGCAATACAATACCATACCTCAAACTGCCACGGAGAGATGCTGTCGCTCATATTTCTGCAAGCTCTGCTTCGGCGCTCTTTCAATGCCAATCAATGCGCTGCTACAACTTTGGTTGGCTACTCTCAACACTCACCGTTGCTTTTCGCATTTCGTGTTGTTGTCGTGCTTGCACTCAGCGCTGCGCCGCTGATGCTGCTGACTGCTGTTGGCTGCGCTGCTGCTGTTGACAGCCAACGATGCTGCACGTTTATGTCATTGACCTTTGAAATTGCATCTTGTCTACCGTCGCGCATACAATCCAACCCAACAGCCATGGTTGGCGCGCACATATTTGCGCTCGTATGTACTACATAAGCTTCCAAGCACACACACATAGCCACACATGAATGTATTTAAGCACACTGTGGTACATTTCGTTGTGTGGCGCGGGGTGTAGCGCGCCGTGGCACTTTGCATCGCATCTGAAATACGCGCAGCTGTGCTCTGCAAATATCCGTTTTGACCCCCTTTTTACCCCTTGACAACTCGTTCGTTCGCTATGGTGCTTGTTGTGTGCTCTTGCAGATACTTTACGGCTTGCTCCATCCAGCAGTGAAATGCAAGTGGCGCGCCGCGTTATGGTGGGCAAGGGCGTTCAATGTTCTTCGACATTCAACACAAACATACATAACACGAAATAAGCAAAGTCACATAAATAAGTGTACGTCTGTATGTATTCAAGCCTGCTTGCATATTGGTATGTATGTATGTACATACAGTTTTAGCTGCTACCTCCGCAATATGTGCTGATCTGCTGTTGGCTTTGCTCGACAACTTATGGCATTATTTTTCAATAAAAATAAGCGTACCTTTATGTGTTGGTCCATATATATATATATATATATATATGTATAAATACAGTTGCGTGCAGTTTATTAGCAGTGTGCTTAAAATAATTATGTGTATAGTGAGATTTACATACATATTTTAAGAAGTAGAAAACAATTTTAGTGGAGTACCAGTTTAGTTAATTATAAAGAAATGTATATGGAAGATTTCTATAATGACCTTTTTTATAATTTTCGCTTCTCAGGATCTTTAAATGCAAATGATCTCGAAAAAAACCCTAAATTGTATTTAGTGACAAAACTATCTTGATCCGTTTTGAATAAAATAAATTAAATAGAATTTTCGAGCCGATGTATAAAATAATTCATATTTCATAGAAATTGAAATTTTTTTAACTCATATTAAAAAAAAAAGTTTATTGAAATAATTTTATTTTTTTTTTGATCACTTTGGTATATATAATATTTTTTTTTCTAATAGAAATTTCAAATTTTTTTATGCATATTTAAAAAACATTTAATACTTTTTTTTGTTTTTTTTTTTTTTTTAAACGGGGAAATAATAAAAAAAAAATATAATAAAAATATCAACACTACAACAACAAGTTGGTCTTCGAATTTAGCGAGATTACGGTGTCCTAAGTAAGATATAATCAATTCGGGATATACTCGATTTTGTGCTCAAAGCAGTTGAAAGGTCGAGATGATCGGTTTCGACATAAGAATTTCTAAGGATTACATTACAAAAGGCACTCATATATAAATAAATAAAAAAATTTGAAAAAATTAAAAATTATATTAAATTAGAAAGAGCCATTATAAGAAAGCTCATTCATAATTAAACAGCCTTAATATTTCTTCCAGCCACTCAAAAATTACTTTGAAGTGCATATTTACAGCAACACAACTGTAGTTTTTACATGCCTATACAATTATAAAAATATATACCCATAAATGCCTTTACATTTCCACATTTCCGCTCACGACTGTGCACTGTCTTACACCATGCACCTTTTCCACGACTTTGATTGACCTCCCCTCAGTCTCAATTTGATCTTCTTAATAATAGGAATAAAGAATTGCAGCTTATATATACCATACCACACGCACACTCTTGTATATCCACAAAGTGCGTTTTTTAATTCACATTTCTTATATATATTTTAACAACAAAACTATATCTTTATTCATATCGCGTCGTCTTTCGTTAGTGGCATGCCACACAACTTGCACATCTCTATGCGCTCCATCACTTACCCTGCTCGGTAGCTCCTTGCCGAATCCGTTGAGACATGTGTGTACATCCGTGTTGCCGCCTTGAACTGCTTCCTACTGCAATGCCACCGCTACCCACTCACTTTTGACTTTTTCACTTGTTTTGTTGTAATTATTTTCTTTGTTATGCCCTTTTGTTGCAATGTCGGTTTTTTTGTGCTTTAATTTTAATTAACGCATATTATGTGTGCGATAAAGAAGTTATTTACGTCGAGAGATTTGTAAATAAATTGTGAGTAGGTGGGTTATCAGGCTGGTTTTATTAATAGTGGGGTAGAAAATAAAATACTTGCGATTGGCTTAAATTTTAAATGTATCCTCATCCTTAAACAGAGATAAGGTCATTGGATATAGACTCAGATCCGTCTTTTTCCAGGCAAAGCTAGTTAAGCGAAAGATGTCTATTGGAGATTAACACGAAAGATCTTTATCTTCGTGTTCCGTATTCGCATTAGTATTCTTCAATCTGATCCCCCCGAAATAAGCGCCGAGACTAAATACCGATGATGATCTGTCCCTATGTCTAACTAATAGTACCGACTTCTATGCCCACGTGGTCTCCTTATTATCTAGGACCTCAGTCGTCAACTGGGCAAGCATGCCCTGGTAGGTTTCGAAGCCAGTCTCTTGAGGTCGCTGAGAAGATTTCGGGACCCAGACCTGAATCCAAGGTCGCAGTGGGAGGTCTATGGCCTTAGCTTAGCTGGAAATCCTGGCTGATGGAGATAGAGATATACTAATTGTTCCCCATATCTGATGATCATATGGAGCTCATGTTGCCAACTGGCATTCTCAGTCCTTGGACGCAGTAGGCGGAGGTTCTCCTGATATTTATTGTTCCGTCTGAGGGGATCCTCCTTCTTCTGCGTTCCATGTCTCCTCGCTGTTGACAGGACCTCAGTATGGGTGCGGATGTTGGACAATTGGACAAGAGGCATTGAACTCTATGAATAAGAGTCACCTAAACTACAAATAAAGAAACATATGACTCTTATAAGTGTACATATGTATGTATTGCCATATATATTTAACGTCACGTGATGTCAAAAGAAATTAGTGAAAAACGAAGTGATGGCCCGTTAAGCAACCTAAAAACGAAAATATTATGAAGAAACAGCCACAATATGATACAAAAACACACACAAACAACAAAAACTACCACAATATCATATGCTGGCTACTTCTTCATTTGATATTTACTGCTGTCAATGGTTTTTTTATCGATGAAATTTTAATTGGCATTGCTGTAAGATTTTGACAAACTGATAACTAACCAGCTAAAAACGAATATAAAATAGTAAACCGCAAATATGCTTGCGCTGGCAAAAAAGGGGGAGTGACAAAGAGAGAAAGAAATGCAGAGTTGCTCATTCCACAACGCTGATATTTGTATATATGATGTATACATATATATGTATGTATCTATAAAGGCAAGCATAAAATCGTATTTAAAATCAATAAAAATGCTACCAAACTGAAAAAGTCTTAAAACAAAGAAATACTATTTTTCTACAATAAAACAAACAACACAAAAAGCACACTCTACCGAAAAACTATTAAAATTCACAACGTTTACGAGTTGCTGCAAGCGCACACACAGGCGCATAGAAACATATGTGTGAGCGTACGCCACTCGTGCATAGGCCAAAATAAACGCATACATATGCCAGCTTACATATTTTAACTTCTGTATACTTCTATATAAATAGATGCCTCTACTACTCTACTACCTTCAACCAACGTATAACATTCAGCTGACATTTTTCCGCATGCAGACCATGACCCACACCAATGCTGCGCGAACCAACCGCATGCGAATTTGGAAATGCTACAGCAACACCTACTCAGCACGCTGCCACAAACACACACACCCACAAGCACAAGCATAAAGCAGAGACCTTCCCCACACAAAGCTCTTAGCGCTTTTCCATCACTCAACCACTCGCCCGCTCGCTGCCTTACTACTCGACGTACTAAAATTGAGTTACACTGCAACGGCAACGGTAACAAAAGCGGCAACAACGTCAAGTTGCAATGCCAACAACAGCAACAATAACAACAACATTATAAGCCGTAAAAACAACAGTAACGTTTTTTCGTTTATTTTGGTTAGAGTTGAGAGCGCTGAGCTCTAAGTGAAGTAAGGTAACAACAACACTTGACTGACTTACATAAGTACACACCTCCACATATACACAGATGCAACTAACTGTATGTGTGACTTGCAAATGCTCAGCTATAAGTATTAAGAGCGCGTAGTAGTACGGCGGCGATTTGAGGAGGTTGGTGTACAGAAAAGTGGGTGCACCGCCAATCACTGTTTAGCTATGAAATTTGCTCGGTTCATCACCGAATTTCAATTACAATTACCAAACCGCCATTAGGCATGGGTACATAAGGCATTGCTTACATTTACTTATACATATATACATTAGTAAGTTAAATACGTAAATAATGTAGTTAATGCAAACTGAGTATTGTTTTTGTATAAGAAGCTATATTTGTTCTCTAAAAATAAGATATTGATTACATAACGCTGCTGAGGCTCTTGGCCTTTATTTCCGTTTGTAATTTTAATTACTATTACTATTCGATAAGTAACTGACTACTAGTTTGTGGTTGTATGGCATACTTTTAGGCGGTTTATCGCTGTTTTTCTTTAACCTTTAATATTTCTTTGAAATATATGATTACACAGTACAATAGATAAGAATTAGGAGAATGTGCTCTAGTAGACGCAAGACGGTATAATTTATTTAAACAACAGTTTCGTAAGGACTTGACGGAAGAAGAACTATCATATTGTATATCTGAGAAGGTGCTTAATAGAAATATATCAAGGTTTGGCTTTCCGTAAGCTTTCGAAGTGAGTTTTTGAACAGCTTTGAAGCCTTACAGATGTTCGATAAGTTAGTTTGACATCCATTTCATTAAACTAAAACCATCCTCTCACTCTTTTCTCCAGACTAGATGACACGGATCATAAAGAATTGTTTAATCTCTCACCACTCCTTGTCAATGGACGGGCTCCCGAGCAACTTTCAAAGCCAAAATATTTATGTTGAGTTGACCACGCTGCTCTCAAGAGATCCTCGTTTTGTAAAATTAGATACATTCCGATCCAAGAATGTGTGGGAAGATTGAAACGAATATCAGCTCTCAACCAGATCCCATAATTTGGGTACTGGAACACAGAGGCATATCCAGAAAAGGGCTACTAGGCAAACTAGCTTGTTCGGTAACCACCGTTAGGCCTATAGTAGCAGAATCCTTCCTCATATGGGGTTCCCGTACTATAAAGGAGCAGTTTCAAAAAGCAGAAAATTTTCTCTCTACAGAAAGAAGTAAAACCTCGAATCCGAAAATCCAAATTCTAGTAGGGATATCTTATCGGAATGTTTTAGAGTACTGTGGGTATGGCAAAATACCGTGTAAGTCATATACGATTACCCTAAACTCCATAATATTATATAAATAGTAATATTATTTCCTTAACTTCAATAGGGAGCAAGGAACATAGAATTCAAGACGATCTACAACAACAACATTATAATAAAGGATGAATACAATGTAGCAAATAGTTATTTTTACGCACTCATTTGTATATATGCATAGGTATGTTTTACTCTACGAAAAAGAATGAGCAAAATTGTAAGAAGTCTTAAGTTGTATGGCAAAGAAATGTAGACGAAAACAATATTCAAACAGCTACAAACTTATAAAAGAATAGTAACGCATATGAGAACAATGTGAGCAACAACTGAAGACTAGAAGCGTCAGATAGTGGCAGCGGGTAGAGAGAAAGCGCAACAGCAAAACAACAACAAACATACAAACAACTTTGGCAAACAAGAAATTCACAAGCAGCGACAACATGAGTAAAACGACTGAAGCTTCAATAGGAAGAACAACGATAAAGAACACGAAGAACAACAACAATAACAACAATGACAAACATAATCAAACAATCACTCAAAACAGCAAGCAAGCGAACAACCAACGAAACGGCGAGCCGACCAACAGCATACAAACCGAAATCGTCCTATCCCACGAAACCACAACTTTAAATCGGAGCAACGGAGCAACGGTTGTCACGATGGACGCGACGGTTGGAGCAGCGCGAATACAAAGTCACGAACGGCAAGGCAAAACATAACGGCCAAAGGTTAATCAACTCTGCAAAGCAGCGTCGTAACGAATGTAGCCGGCAAACGATTGATGGAATAAATAGTAAAATGCTTGAATGTGCGAATGTGCACGAACACAACAAACAATCAAAGCGACGACGGCAGCGACAGCAACAACTGCAGCGACACAGCTGAAGGCAGTTAGCATAAAAGCGGCGCTGCACGAACTCCATTCGGTGCTCCCCGGCGGAGTTATGTGTTTGTTATTGCTGTTGTTGTGCCACAGCCGGCGAGTAACATTGACTCCCAAAATGGAGTTCAGGGAGACACAAGTGCTGTGCCATGGCAATGGCATTGAGCGCAGCAATCATGATGCAATAATAACAACAATGCAACAACAATAACAATTATTAACTGCCTAGAAATATGCTACAAAGTATGCGCCGTGATGTTGGTGAGAAATTATTTGAGAGCGCGCAAATATATTAGAGAGAGAGAGAGCTGCTGTGAGTAGATTGCACCAATATTTGTATGACAGCTTTGGTAGCATTAATAAGACTTTATTATGATTGTGTGCTACTAACTCCCTCGAGAAGTTTAGTATCAAATTGGTTATACTACAAATGTGCGCTGTGCCGCTCTCGAGTTACGCTCTGAGCACGCTGCAAACTTCAACTATAACTGCAATTTTGTTATTGTTCTTGAGTTGTTGTTTTTATTGTTGTTGTCAATAGTGGTACCTACCAGAGCTATACAATCGACTTTATAACTTGTCAGCTTGTTTTCGCTACCAAACAATGACAAGTGTTGTTACGTATACGCCATGGTGCCACCTTATGCGGCTCTCAGTTGGGGTAGTACCTGTCAGGTATGGATTTAATTTTTGTTGTTGCTTGTTTATGAGTATATATGAGTTTGTATGCGTGTATACATGTGCTTAAGCTTAAATATTGCATCAATTTTGCAATGTAGGTGCACTTATATCCTTAATGGCGGGGAAGGTCATTAATAAGAGTGGCTCCTTTGCTTGTTATAATTATGTTTATTTGTTTGTTTTTGCTGTTGTGCAGTTTTGTGGGGTATTCCCAATGCTTATGCAATGACTTCTGTGGGTTCATGTGATTAATATTTTTTTATGTGGTTCATATATATGTATATAGTATTAGTATAGTGATATAACCAATTAAATATTGTTTACTTATTTATGATTATAGTTGTATAATAAAAATACGAATTTTTGGTTTTAAACATTTAGTTAGTAGCATATAAAAAATAACGATTATCAAACCTTCAGCAGTAGTATATTTAATATTGAAGTTAGTTGTGGTTATTTATAGTATAAATTCTTTGATATTGACAACATTATAAATAGTATATGCCTCAATGTAGTTATAAATTTACTTTCTATAATTTTTATCAAATATAGTTAATCTTTATCAAGTATAGTTAGTCAAATATAGTTCATGACGTACATTCATAATATACATATAATCATATCGATATGTTTAGTAGAGTAATTTGGTACCTCGCCACTGTACTGCTGATGTCCTTTGATCATACTTCTATTAGTTATTTTATTTAATTTACCAAATAGAGCATGAAAACGCACTCATCAGTGGTCAGCACAAAGGTTCTATACGTACACACGTATATTTTCAGTTCTGGTATTTATCTCTTAGACCAACCACATACTTATATGTCATAATTGCTCATGGAAAACTAATTAACGCAAACTATAAGCGGTCAAAGACTGATTAGCGCATATATTTACATAGATAATAGTGCAATATTTTTTGTCTTTTTCACTCAAGTATGTTCATAAGGTTATTTTATGCAAAAAAAATTTAAAAAATTACGACTTAGAGTAGGCTTTAATGTGTTTGTAATTATTAACATCATAACTGAGTAAGGATATCAACAACCTCATATATATCTTTGTTAGTTTATATGTTGCTGAGTATATTTATTGAATATTTCATGCTCTAATGCACACTTCCACGCTGTTGCACTTACTCACAATCTCAATATTTTCGAGATTTGAGCTCAACAAGCTCAGCATATTTTTGCATTGAAAAATAGTCTAATAAATGCTAATAGGTTCCATCAGCCATCACGAACTACCTTATTTTCAGCTTAACTGTTTATATTAGTCCGTATAAAAATAACAACTAATAAGCAGTTTATAAGTTAGTAATCTTACATTCACTTCTATTTACAAATTTCCATAGAAAATCCGCATTTAATTGCAACTTAGCGCTGGTAAATGATGCGACCACAAGTAGGCACTTCGGCAGCTTATTTGTATAAGAGAAACATTATTTGTATGTATGCAATTTGTTTATGAGTGTGTGTATGTAAATTTCTTAGCTCACTACAGAAGAAGCAAATAATGAAGCACTTAAGTGGTTACAGTGTTTTGCAGTTTATTTTGGTGAATCGGGGAGGTAATATAATTATATTTATTACTTTAAGATTTTTTATAATATTTTTTTTAACTTTTTGTTAAAGATTCGTTGTTTGCAAGAAGAACCTAAGCAAGAAAAATTTATAAAAAATATTTTTTTATAGAAATATATACTAAATATACTATTTTGGGCAATATTTCCTTTGAAAATATTTTACTAAATTGAAGTATACAAATCTCATGATATTTTTTTTTTTTTTACCAAGTTGAAAAACAAGTTCATTATGTTCTTAAATATTTTGTAATTTTGTTTGTGCCATCAATAATGTGTAAAAAGCTCTTTGAATGACAATTTTAGGTACTAGTTCTGCTCCAGCTTATGTACAAGGGCTCTAACTGAGCGTTTTAAAGAGTTTTTGCGACCTGAATGAGTTTTAACATGAAGTAAAAAGACATGTTCCTCCACTATTTGACGAATGTACCGCATATAAGCTGTTCTACAAAACTAAAAGTACAAAAATTAGCATATTTTTAGGCGTTGAACAGTAAACTAATATAGATTAGTATATAAACATACTCTTAAAACTATTCGAATTTACATAAAATATAATAAATTTAAAAATTTAATAATACAGTGGAACTTCTCTAACTCAAATCACCATAATCCACAAAAAACTTCGAGTTAGAGAGACTTCCGAGTTACAGAAGTTTTGACTTCTATTGTCAATTCAATAGTTCGAATTATGGAGTTAGAGCACATCGAGTTATGGAAGTTCAACTGTATTTATCAATATATATTTATTATATAAATAATAATTCGACTCAACTGCACTTATATAGTTGCACAACACTGTAGTTAAGAACAAAATATCCGGTTTTTCTCTATGCTGCAGGAGAAACATCTCAAAACAGAAATATTTTGCAGAAACTGCAGAAACTAGAGAGCAAATAAGATTACGCTGAAAAGGAGTAAACAGCGAGAGAGAGACAGAGAGAGAGAGAGAGAAAGAGTGAGCGAAGAAACAAGTTAAGGATACAAAGCTGTTGATGGCAACGGAATAAACATGAATACAAATATAACAACAAAAGCAAAAACATACCGGATTAAAGTTTTGCACAAAAACAGCGGAATTGCAAAGCGCTACAGTGAGGAGCACCAACAACTAAATATGACAAAGTACAATACAAAAACATAAAGGCAACAACACAATGAGAACACGCGAAACAAGTAGTAAGACTGCAAATATGTCGGCAGCAACAATAAAACAAACGTGAAAATGTAGTAGCAATAAGAAGAGCGTGCTGCAAAAGCATAGAACAACAACAACATAATACAAACTTTGACTGAGCTGAGCAGCAGAACAGAGCGCAGCGCAGTCGCTGCTGACACGAAGTCAGCAGCTAGCAGCAGCATTAGTGGCAGCGCACGAAGCAGCGACACAAAGAAAGGAAGGAAGCAAGTAACAAACAAAAAAATGTGTAGTATTTGCGCAAAGCATACGTCGCAGCATTTCTCTGTGTGTGTGTGTACTTGTGGAAATGCGATTTTGTTGAGGTAGGTCCTGGCCAAACGAAAAATAGGTACAGCCAACGAACTCAAAGCAGTCAACAGTCAGCACCAGCAGCAGCGGCAGCAGCAGACACACAAACAAACAAACAACAAAAAAAGAGGCACATAACCAGCCAGACATGACAGCAACATGCTTTTGCACATACATACATATATCTACGTTTATTTATGATGCGCAGACATACATATATATATATAAGCGTTTATGTATATAACAGTTGAACAGGCAGCTAAGACCGTTTTCACACGGGCAATTTTTGTCGCGGCAATTCTTAGTTTTATAGGAGAGGGGGCGACCAAGGGAAGCGAGAGAGAGAGAAATTCTCCTCTCTTCGTCGCCCCCTCTCCTATAAAACTAAGAATTGCCGCAACAAAAATTGCCCGTGTGAAAACGGTCTAACCGGCCGGCATTTACTCTCATATATAGGTATATAAGTATGTGAATCTGTATGTTTAGCAACATAGTTGATGTTGCGCACCCCTTTACCACCCCTTTTCGGTGCATAAAATGTTACTTGTTGGTGTTGTAAATAAGAGATATTTGTATATAGTAGATATATATATATACATATATATACACATAAATTGTAGAAAAATCGCATCTATTGCATGAGCAGTCGGTAGTAAAGTATATCTGACGATTTCATAACTAGACAGTGGCAATGATAGACAGTCGCCTAAATAGTTAGTTGGTCAAATAAACAGTTCAACAGTTAGACAGCTGGTACTTGGAGCTTAAGTATGAATATTTACCAGTGGAAAAAAAAAATTAAGTGCAGTTTAGCTGGACTCTCAAGAGCAAAAGATGACATTTGAAATCTTTAACGGTGCAACAAACAATCATCGGTGCCATACAAATCGACATGCAAAGGTATTTAGTACCTAGTACATGATAAATACATATATATATAATATATAAATATATTTGTTAGCATAGTTATGTGCTGTGACTCTTGTTCTTGCTGTTGTTGTATGAACACAACAACACGAATGTGACAGGAACGCATTGACAGCGTAAACGTTGCTTGGCAGCAGCATGAATGTGGCTAGCAGCAATAGCACACTTGCAACACTTTTAGTCAGTCATCCGCGAGCAATGTGCGGCCCAAGATCCCGTGAAATGCCAGACGAAATTTGTGAGACAATAGTGTAGAATGAAATGACAAAAAACAAAAACAACAACAACAAAAGCGAAAAATAACTAAAAATGTTGCTTAACATATATATTCGGAAGAATGTTGCAAATAATTAGCAATATTTGTATGCATGTATGTGTGTGAATATTTGAAAAATCAAGCGTAAAATTGCGAACAACAACTACTAACAATTTGTTTTAGTAAATGACTTGTTAGTATATAAACAGTTAAAAAGTGTAAAATGCATTTATATATAAGTGTATCCGTGTGTATTTCTGTGGAGTTAATGGAAAGAGTTGTACACTGAAAAATTAAATCAATGAACTTATTTGCATACGCGTGTTAAAGTTCACATATATCTGTTTATTAGACTTATCCATATATGTATATATATATATATAAGTATATAAATACATATCTATGTGTGGGTGCACAATTCTTAGGCTTATTCATAAATTGCTGTGCTTTTAGTTAATGTAATGTGAAAAATGTACTAGAAATTTACTAGTACATATATATACATATATAAATATATATATATATATATATATATATGTATATATAAAGCTAGAGTGTAAATATATGCATAAATATGTATATCTGTACATAAGTATATAAAACTCTATCGCTTCACATATGCTTGTAAACACTATCATCTGTTTTGTCGTCTGCTGATGCTTCCTGCATCCATTTAAAAGTGAATAGTATGTATTTCACAACTTCACTTAATATAATACAAATAAATAGTGTCTAGTAAACTGAATTTATAGTTTCCTAAAAGCATCAGGATATTTTATGTGTCTACTTACTGATGTGAAGTGAAAACTGGAGGCGTAGAATAACATCTGGGAAAAATTAAGTCCTGCTGGAAGTAATCAAAGCATATTATATCCAGTAAAGAACCTTACAAATGAAAAATTAGTAACAAAATTCCGATATTTGCTGGATATTATACCAATTTACTGCAAGTTTTTTCCAGAAGTAGAAAATATAGACGATTTTCGGTGAGATTTTAAAAAATACATAAATTTTAGACATATTATTAAAAGAATTGAAGAATCTTGATTCCACATTAGCTATATAAAAAAAAGACAATAAAATACCTATTAAAACAATATATTGATATTAATTTAGAAATTCTTACAGAAATACTTAAATTTTAAATTTTGGTTCCTAGCGATCAATAATTTTTAATGTTAGAATCGAAATATATAAATCAGTGGTATCCCTATTCACCTTAAAACTAAATCCTAAAAACTGCATGACTACTCGGACCTTGATACCATCAATTTTAAAGTTCATGAGTTCACAGAAATTTCCACAGTATTGGATATCTAAATCAATCTTCAAAAATAGAGTCAAATTCAAATTATATACAGATCTGAGTAAGCAACTGTGGACAACAGTGAGATGTATAGTCTAAGAATGCTAAAAAAGATATATTATATGAAACAGGTATAATAATAAATACTTTAAAACACGCTGCCTTAGAAGATGATGCGTGTCGGCGTTAGAATTCTTGCTGTGTAATAATATAGTAAGAATTCTTACTGTGGAACTATTTTAAACAAATTAAAATTTTATTGAGAATAATAAATAAGAATTAAAGAATTGATATAAACTAATTTTCCAGTAAAAACATTGCAAAAATATGAATTTATATCACTCACATATATGTATGTATAAATACTTACTTATAAACATTTAAAAGAGACTTTATTGTTACACTATCCAATCATATTTTTTTATTCCTATTATTTTTTGTCGAATTTTCTCATATTTTTGTCTTTTTTGCCGAAAATTACAACAAAAACATATTTACTCAATTTATCCTACCACATAGTCGCTTACAGTGCCGTTACAGACTTTGTTGCAGACACATAAAAATATATGTTCCTAAACAAACACACGCAGATACAATGTTGCCAAGCATTGTTGGCGTAAAATGTTGCTAATGTGACTTCTATTGCCATAATAGAAGCGTAGAAACATCAACAGTTGCAACAAATGTGCACTCACACAAAAGCAAGTAGCAACAATGAAAGGAGCAACGATGTTTTCGGTTATTTTTATGGATGAACATTTGTTGGTTTACAAGTGCATATATTTTTACGTTTTTTAAAGTGTTGAGTTCGAGAATATGTTGAATATTTAGGCAGAGCTTATAATTTGTGGAGATCTACAGATTCATTGAAATGTAGATTTATTGAAACAACTCAAAATATATAATATTTTTATGTTAATTGAATAAGTTTAAAACTTTCTTGCTTTAAAAATATAAAATCCATATGTTAATATCTTCTTTTTTAATTTTCAGCTTTATACAATTTTGAAGGATGTACTCTAAATTCAGTTATCGCAGATTTATGTGGCCTATGAAGACTTCTCACGGTAGCTAGTATATTTCAAAGCCTCGAAGGATGTTTTATGTTTTAACAACCACTAGAAAAGGAGTTTTATAAGTATTCGTAACTTGATATTAAATATGTTTTTAAATAACTACTAATATATTTCTCTTTTCGATTCTAGCGCCACAGACTAATGCTATCAATATTTATTGATAACAAGCGTTGCAACAGCGATTGGAAAAGCTTTACATGAAGACATCCAAAACCGTCTCATACTATGAAATTTCTTTAGATCCCATAAAAGCATCTAAAGAAGCATGTCTACTTCTGTTTATAGTGTTTTGTTCAACCAATGATGGGAAGTATGGATCATAAGAAACCTCAGAGTAAGGCAGTAGAAATTTACATCAAGAAGGTAACAGAAGGTTTAAAAAAAATCGTTGAAGAAAAATTAATTTTTATTACGAAAAGTATTGAGGTTAGATTGTGATATTAATAATACTAAAAACAAACGATACTCTACCTCCTCTTCCTCCGAAAAATTGCACACATTTCTCCATTTGAATGATATCTTGAATATTTTCTTGCTATATTTTCTTTAAATGTAATAGATATCATAACACTTGGAAACAACTAGATCTGATAACGACAAATCTATCTGATCTACTTCTTTTTTTTAACGGAACCCTTTGGGGTTCCTACGACAAAACATTTAGGAAAAATCCAAAATTTTTTGGTACTAATTACCAATTTGGTATCTACCAAAAGGTTAGGGAATTTCTTTCTAACAAATCGGTGCTCAGTTTTAGATAGCATTTCACTCCTATTTCAAATGTTCGGCATTCAGTTAATAATTTGCAGCAATAAACTCACGAATCGAATAAATATTTCACATAGGGGATCCAAAAACTTATAAAAAATTCCAACAAAAAGGCGAAGAAGATTACAACGCGCAAACGAATGGTGCATACTTGTCTATGGACCATTAACAGAAACCCGTAAATCCGAACTTGTGCTGTTGTTTGTGTTGCAAGACCGGCATTATGGGAGTCTGTCAATGTAAACAACGTGTTGAAGGAACCAAAAACGAAAAAAGATAAATGGCAAAAAATAATATAAAGCAAATCTTATGCTATATAAGATATGCTTAATCGCGTCAACCTTTTTGCTAGTGGGGTTGTTGGGTGGGTTTGGTTCCAGTAGTTTAACATTTCTCTGGCAAATTGAGGTAGTAGGTTGTATAGTAGTATTGACGGCATGCTATACAACGTGCTAGCTTTCTTTGCTTGACACCAAGCAGCGTTTTAATAAGTGCAAAAAGAGCTGAAAATGCGGCGTATGAACCGCAAAACGTGAAATGATAAAGAAAAGAGCGAAATGTATCACTTATTAATTGAAAAATGTATAAAAAGTATTTTACAAAAATTTTAAATTTTTCTTATGAAATTTCTAATGAGCAGCAAATAGTTTGTATGTAATGCTCGTAAAGTGTTGTACTTGAATTCGAATCATTACATACGTATGCTATATAATAGTAATATATAAGTTGTTTTTTGTTTTGCGTTGAGATGTGTTTGTATGGCTGATTCCCTGAGACCCTAACTTGTGACTTTTTACATCAGTTTCACAAGTTTTGATCTCCGGTATTGGCCGCAAACTTGCTGTTTTTGTGTGAAATTCGTTTAACATTATCTACATTCTCAATCATAGCATATATATTAATGCGTACAACCTTCATTCATGTCATCTAACCAATTGCATATACATACAGAAATACTATATGTAAGAGTATGCTTGTAACTGTTCATATATGATATATAAGGTAGGTTAATGAAGGCATTATATGGTATTATCGAATAGTACATAAAAATATCTAAAAATTGTTGTTTCATAAAGAAAATATAAAAAAGAATTATACTTTAATATCGTAAATTGTATCCGTGAGTAGAAGTGATTGCTTTAAACGCTAAGGTTTGAAGAGATTAAAACTAATTATGCAACGATATAGAATTTATTGTATAATTAATTATATATTTTAGCTAATAATCCACCATGGGTCAGATATTCACCATGCGCCAAATCTTGGAAAAGAGCCGAAAGAGAAGAATCGATACACACCACCTTTTCATCGATTTCAAAGCTGGGAAAAGGGGCTTCCTGTATGCCGCGAATTCTGAATTTGGTATCTCTGCAAAGCTAATACGGCTGTGTAAAATGACCTTGAGCAACACCAAAAGCTCCGTCAGGATCGGGAAGGACCTCTCCGAGCCGTTCGATACCAAAGCAGGCTTCAAACAAGGTGATATCGATATCATTGGAAACAAAACCCCCGCCGTTAGTTCTGCTTTTTCCCGCCTAGATAAGGAAGCGAAGTATATGGGTCTGGTGGTGACCTGACACGAAATATCTACTGTCATCAAACAAACAGTCAGCGCACTCGCGTCTTGGCTCGCACGTCACCGTTGACAGTCATAACTTTGAAGTTGTAGATAATTTCTACTTGGGAATCAGCAATAACAACACCAATAATGTCATCCTCGAAATCCAACCCAGAATCACTCTTGCCAACAGGTGCTACTTTGGACTGAGTAGGCAATTGAAAAGTAAAGTCCACTCTCGACGAACCAAAATCAAACTCTACAAGTCGCTTATTATTCCCATCCTGGTGTATGTTGCTGAAGCGTGGACAATGACAACATCCGATGAGACGACTCTTGGGTTTTCGAAAGAATGGTTTTGCGCAAGATTTATGGTCCTCTAAATATTGGCAACGGCGAATACTACAGACGATGGAACGATGAGCTGTACGTATTATTCGACGACATAGACATAGTTCAGCGAATAAAAAATAGCGGCTAAGCTGGCTAGGTCATGTTGTCCGAATGGACGAAAGTTCTCCAGCTCTGAAAGTGTTCGATGCAGTACCCGCTGTTGGAAGTCGCGGAAGAGGACGACCTCCACTCCGGTGGAAAGACAAAGTGGAAAGTGACCTGGCAGGACTTGGAATTTCTAAATGCGCGCTCTCGTGGATTTGGATATAATCGCCTAAGCGGTTTCTACACCAAATATATATAACCAATACAAATGTAATTCCAATTGAAAACATAAAAAAAGCAGCGATAACAGAAAAGTTAAAAATCATAGTCTACCCACAGGCGCATAAGCTATTAACCAAGCCATATATGAGGCCGTCGCGACTAGGTAACCAAATTTTATATTTAAAAGTATAGCCAACTACTGTTTGTCGGCTAGTGAGCGCAGAATATTAACTGTGTATTATTACCTAACTTTTTTTAATTCATGCAAATGGTGCTGAATTTAAATAAATTATATATATTTTTTTTTATTTCAAATATAAATATTTTATTTTTTTATTTATTTGTAAATGTTTCGAGTTGAATAAATTATGAAAAGTGACCCCCAAAACAGCATTATACATATTATAGTTGCCATGGCAAAAATAATGGCAACTATACAATAATAAGGGGTATAGTAACAGAATACGATATAGAGTTTGCTTCCACTACGCAAAAGATTTTTAAGATTATTTTTTCTTCCTACAGATACGATTGCAAGTTTGCTATTGTTCACCAAGGTATTATGGAGTGACAAGACATTTCTTCAACCACAATGCACGACGACGGTGGTCTGTATTCTCACGTCAGTTGAGTCTACGTATTCGGAATGTACAGTTAAGACAGACAACTTATTTGGGGAAACAATTTCTACCACTACAACGACAATAAAATCAACAATTGCCGTGTCACCACAGTCGAGTTGGATCCATATAAATATTCCTGCGGCACTATTTAGAGGAAATTTTAGACTGCCACCGAGAATGAATCGATAAAGTACTGACTTCCCAGTATAATATATAAATAAGATTTTAATTATAAAATAATACACAAACATAATTGCTTTTAATTCATAATTTTTTTATTTAATTTATCAAATACATTTTCAGAATAAACGATAAAACATTTCACATTAGCTGAGCATATGCTAGATTTATGCATATAATATATCTATACTATAAATATGTTGGATGCTTAAAGGTAGCTTTAACTATATGGTATAACTATGTGTATTTTATTACATTAGGTTGGCAAATATCTTCCTTCAGCCTTTTTGTCTTTTGAATTTCGCGGCGATATATAAAGTGATCAAATCATGGAAAACATCGAGTTAGCATATGACATCTCGTGACATCGCCCAGGAGATGGGAGTTAGTCACCAAAGCATTTTAAACCATCTGCGGAAGGCTGGGCACACAAAAAAGCTTGGTGTTTGAGTGCCGTATGATTTGACGCAAAAAAAAAACCTTCTGGAACGCATCAACGCCTGCGATATGCTGCTGAAACGGAACGAACTCGATCCATTTCTGAAGCGGCTGATGACTGGCGACGAAAAATGGATCACATACGACAATATCAAGCGAAAACGGTCGTGGTCGAAGGCCGGTGAATCATCCCAAACTGTGGCCAAGCCGGGATTGACGGCCAGGAAGGTTTTAATATGTGTTTGGTGGGATTTGAAGGAAATCAACCACTATGAGCTACTTCCATATGGCCAGACGTTTAATTCTAGCATGTACTGCGAACAACTGGACCGCTTGAAGCGTTCAGAATTGGCCAACAGGAAAGGTTTAGTGTTCCACCAGGACAACGCCAGACCACACACTTCGTTGATGACTCGTCTGAAGTTATGGAAGCTAGGATGGTAGGTATTATCGCATCCACCATATAGTCCGGACATAGCGCTAAGTGATTACCACATATTCCTATCCATTCCGAATACCCTTGGTGGTGTAAAGTTGAACTTAAAATGAGGCTTGTGAAAAGTGGCTATCCGAGTTCTTCTCAAATAAGGAGGGGGCTTCTACGAGGGGGTATTAAGAAGTGGCTGTCTACATGGCAACAAATTATCGAATGAAATGGCGCATATTCGATCACTGTAACACTTTTTATAAAGCATTGAACAAAGACCAAAAAGCGGATGGTAGATATTTGCCAACCTAATATGTGAAGGTATGTGTAAGAGATTTATATAATAAATGCGTATGCGCACCAAATACATACTATGATTATTGTTTTTCATTACCTTTTTAACAGAAATATATTTAACTGTTAACTCTTGCTATGTTAATATAAAGTTTATTTAATATCGCGTTTAACAAATAAGTACATAAGAGTATGTATGTAGACTTGTGAAGTGAAGCTTTTGATATGAATTTGAGAGATTTTCAATTTTAATAAACGCTCATGAGTTTTAGTGAATAACTTTTAGAGTAGTATGTATATTGATAAATATGTATAGTTGAATATATGCAGTTTATAACAAGGATATGTACGAATACTTAATATATAATCAATATATATGTATGTAGGTGTAAATGAGCAATTCGACTAATTTGTGGCCGCCGCTTCACTGATGCGTACACTTATCTTTTGACTTCTTTTTCCGCTCGTCGCCGGAGTTTGAGCGTCGCGTACCCTGAATCGGCATATAAGGCGGTGTGGGGCTTGAGCTTTCAACTGTCAAACCAAAAACAAAAACAGAGAAAAAAGAGAAAGTTAGCATTAAAATGTACACGCTTAACGCTGACACGCAAATACATATATACCAAAAGTACTCGACTGCGAGTAGTTCATGCGTGGCGCCAGCTCGTGACGGCTCAGTGAGTCATGCGAATCAATGGAGTAGTTTTCAGATCTGCAAATATTACGGTATTGAAAGGAATAAATATTCACTGTTAGTATTTCGCTTGCAACGTCACACCTACCTAGTCATTGAGTTGTGTTGCAAGAGTTGCGCATCACTGGCCGCGCTAATGTTCAGCGATGTAGGCCGCTGCCCTGGGCGACAACTATCCACCGGCAGCGTGTAGATATCATCTTCACCGCGTTGCAGCAACATGCTGTTGTGTTGTTGTGCAATGTTGCCATTGTGTAGACTGCCGTTACTGCGGCGTCCACCCTCACGTGTCAGACTGCCATTAGTGAGTGTGCCATTCTGTTGTTGGCGTTGTTGTTGATTGTGCAGCACATCAATGGGATTCGAGTAGGCCTCCACATCGATGATGTCCGCCTCCTCCTCCTCCGTCACCGCGTGCGCATGTAAGCCATTTTGCGCGGACGCATGCGCGCTGTAGGGGAAGTTGTTGGGCGCGACCGCTGTTGGTGAGGGTGCTGCATGTGACGAGTGCTTGCCGAATGAGAGGCAATCCTGTGGCAGTGGTAACAGTGGACCACAATGTAGACCATTCGAAGAGCTGCCACTGGAGGAGCACAGTGTGGTGTTGCCATCCTTTTGTTGATGTTTGCGCAGGCGCGCCTTCTCTTTGGCGCGTTTCGCTTTGGCGCGCTCCTAAGAAAATCAATGAATAATGCATTTTAAAATAAATGAAATAAATTGAAGTGAAACTTTTTTCAAAACTTACGCGATCTTGCAGCATTTTCGCCAGCTCTTTGTCTTGCGCCTCGATCGCCAACAACCGATCGCGCTCTTCCTGTGTGAGTCCGTCATGTGACTCCATTTGTTGCAAGCGTCGCGCCAACAGCTGTAATTTTATAAGAATTGAGCATTTATTGTAACAAGCTTTGATTTCAATTTTCAGTCCCCTCACCTCATCCTTCTGCTCCTGTTTCAGCTTCTTACTCATCTCCTTGATCTCCTCCATCGGCAAGCCGATCTCCTTTAAGCTCGCATAATCACACGGATCCACATACAATTCGATGTCATCGGCATGCGCTTGCATATGCCGCTCAGCGGCCATCGCATTTGGCATGCCACACCCACCACTGCCATCATTACCCACCAGCTGATCGTATTTCTCAGGTGAGAGTTTCTGAAATTTATGTTCATTTCTAAGCAAATTCTCATTGGAAACCGAATGCAGACGATTGCTTAAAGCACCAGTGGTTGGAATGGGGTGATTATTACTGAAAGTGTTGTGGTGTGATTGTGGTGAACCGGTTGTAAGGCCAACACCATCAGTTGCACTCATATTATGCTGTTGGCGTATGTTATCAACAACATCTGAGTACTCAACCAATTCTTCAACTGAGTGCTGACGTTGGTGTACACCTGGTGGTGTTGTTGTTGTTGTTGTTGTGTGGGTTGGTGAGTGATTAGTATAAGGTGCATGTGTGGGGTTTTGGTGCATATCGAACGCATTGCGTTTTTGTTGTTGTTGTTGTAGTGCTGTTGGTGTATGCTGGTGTGGATGTTGATGTGGAAATGAGGATGATTGTACCGGTGAGGTTGCCATTATTGCTGCAGCAGCAGCTCCTGAGGATGTCGATGCAGCCGAACCCGATGAAATGGAGGACAATGAGTGTTGATGTTGATGCTGAACATAAAATGAAAATGAATTGGTTAGTATTGGTTAATTCTGGTGAACGTAGAGACACTTGTTGTTTAAAATTGAGTGCCGCCAGACTCACCAATAAGTGTGAAGCGCCATTGGTTGATGTTTTTGTTTGCTGATGTTTGCGTGTTGAAGATGTTGGTGGTGATGGTGAATCTACCGCTGATCCTCCTGTAAGTGAGGGTGACTTTTGTATGCTGATGCCAACATAACAATCGGTTTGTGAGAAATGATTCTGTTGCAACAAATATGATTCTGGTGATGTTTGTTCATGTTGTTGTTGTTGCGGCTTGTGATATGGTTGAAATGCTGACTGGTGTTGCGGTGTTTGTGGTGATTGTAACAGCTGTTGATGACTCATGTGCTGGCTACTACTGGTACTACTACTACTGCCACCACTACTACCACCACCAAAATATCTACCATTCGATGTTGAGGGTTCATTTGGATTCTGTTGCAAGATACTTGCTTTAGCGGGACGCGGCGGTGGCAATTGCGCCTTGCCACGCGTCGGTGGCGGCAAATTCACGTACAGCTCCTGCAGTGAGTGCAAAATGTGATTAAATTCAGTATACAGTTATATATATTTCTCTGTGTAATAGTATTCCCTACCTGCATCTGCTGCGCCATCTCTTCGCTCTCCAACAACTCACGCTGTCTTTGTTCCTGCAAGTCACGTTCCAACTTGTCGGCGATCTCCTTGGCCACACGCTTGTCATGCGCTTCCCTACAGTCATAAATACGAATTTCAAATTTACTCCCTAGTTGTGTGTAATTTTATTGCACTTACTGTTCGTGCAGGCGTCGCCGATACATTTCCACTTGCTTCTCCGCCTCTTCCTTCTCTTTGATTTGTTCGTTCAGCGCGGTGGGAAAATCTTCACGTACCACAGCATTGCGCTGTCGATTGCCTTTGTAGAAGTCATTTACTGTTGGCGAAATATTACCGAGCATTAAATGTGTGTTTGCAGTAAGGTTGTAAACTTCAATTCTGTGTGTTATATATGAAACTTACTCTCTTGCGACTGCAATTTATAGGCCAGTGCGCTGTCTTCACGTACCAGCCATTCCTTGCACACTGCAATGAAGAACAGGAAAATAGTTTGAAATTAATAATAGAAGTTTAATAGAATTCTGCAATACTATCTTAATGAATACTATAAAGTATAATGGAATGGCATGAATGGATGGTGCTCAGTCTTAAAGAACAGCGAAATCTTGAATTTTAGTCGAAACAGAGACATACAATTAAAATTAGCGTGCTGCTTTTCGCCACTTCTTTGCTAGCGAAAGTGGTATAACCGCTTGTTATCTACTTATGCCGGTTTATACGATTTACACCAGTCGTTTTAAAGGTTTGTGGGCTCAGAGACAACTTTTAAATGACAAAGTATTAATTATTTTTATCAGTTTCGCTAAGTTACAGTGTTTGTGACACAATTTTGAATTATACCAGTTTGAGAGACTTATGCCAGTTGCTTGTTCGAACCGTAACTTTCCAGGATTTAAAAAAAAGAAGCAGCTTTTATATAACTACAGCACCTCAAATAATGTATACCAGTTCTTCAACGGAATGTAGATTGGATTGTATTAGTTTATACAAGTTGGTGCTTGATATGTCACTTGCCAAGGTAATATATGGTAGTTTTTAGTTAATTTTCACAGTTTAAATAATTTACAACAGTTCTAAACGTTTTGAAGTCAGTTTTTATTTGATTATACCAGTTTATAAGTTTTATACCAGTTTTTTTTTTGTTCGATTCGCAACTCTTCGGTACAATGATGCCATAAAATCCTATGATTCATTCACTGAAACGGGAATACATGTGTCTACTCACATTCCAGCGGCAATATTATACAGCTCCTAAATAAAGCGTCTACTCGTATTAAGTATCATTCCATCCTGTTACTCATCGGCCAAACAGTTCAGGCAGTTTTTTTCACTCTTTGCGCTCAAACATACTTGTGGCTAAGATTGCAAAATGCAGCGGTAAAACTAAAGCAGATTAGATCATTCATGCGAACAAAGAGAAGAAACATGAAAGCGAAATCAAGAATACCGCTAAAAGCTAAGAGAAACGGCGATCATTAAATAGAGTGTCATAAAAACCGTGAATTTCTTTAAAATCACGTATTCCAACGTACAACAAATACATAATTGAGCTGAAACAAATAAAAAGTAAATTTACATTTATGGACCTTTGTGTGCTTAACGTGACTAATGACAAGTGACTAGAGTGAGTATAGGTCACAACAGGCACGCACGGTTAGAAGGCAGAAACCCCCTCGTGCTTATTCGATAAGAGAAGGCGTTGAAAGCAATAATCTTTTTTTTATTTACAAACACATTTCCATCATATTTCTGAAATACTTTTTAGATACTACTCAAATGTCATGACACATGACACATTACAGCTGCATTTCAGAGTGATCTGTTGCACTAACGTGTTTACTTTATTGCTGTAATATTGCTTTATAACTGCCTAGCAAGCATCCTCTGTGCCATCGGTCATTATCCAGGAATTTCTTTGTTTGATTTACTGCCCTCATATGCCTTACGCGCAGCTTTTCTACCTACATTTACTGCCTCAATGCTCTGCTGCGCATGCGTGACTCACCTTGCCACAATGTTGCCGGCAATCGGATGCAACCACTTAACGATTTCTACTCTTTCTCACACCGCCACTTAACAATCTCAAGAATGTAACGAACATGTAAAGTATGGCTTAAAATATGCACCTCAACCGACCGCCCCTCAAACATTTTTGATTGAAATTCAGTGTAACTGTCCGGTGACTGGTGTTTCGGGCGTTTGCACCCGCATTCTGAGCGAGCGACCACTGAAGGCAGACAGAGACGTTGCTGTCACACAACTTCGTGCTGCCTAATGATTTATCATAATTTTTTGTGTGTTTTTCTTTTAATCCCTTTCGATTTTGTTTTTGTTGCCTCACCAAAGCAAGTTCATTCGAAAATAATGATGCGTAATTTGATCGTGTTGCGTGAAGAGTGTGTGTAGTAGTAAGTGTCTGTAAATATGTGGCATTTGTGTATTGGTGCATGACAAGCTGAAAATATTCTGTATAGCATTTGAGGTTTCTAAATTAGCATAATCAGCATAATCATATAGAAAGAAATTGATTTGAGCGCTCTGAGTGCCTTGGAGTTTATTGACCACTTTTGATTATGATTCATTGTGAGTTAATGACTTTGTCTAATTATGGTGAATGTGGTGAAGCGCTAATTAAAAGATTATACAAAGTTTAAAAAACTTTCAAAACAAATAATAATTTGGCACTTGGTATTTCTTTGGTGTTTTTAGCTGAGGCTGTCATTTAATTTTTTTTTGTTTTGTATTATTCCATAGACAAAGGATTGATGACAAGTTGTTTCAAGAAAGTTTTTACATGAGAAGGAGAATCTTGGATGCAGTATATAACTGCCAAACTGTAATCTTTTATACATCAAAACTAAACATCACATACATACATAACTGTATTCATATGTAATATGTATATTCTAACTGATTATATAATATTTCCTTCAACTGTCATAGCCACTCATAAGTACTTTCACACCGCCAAAAGGCGAATTCAAAACGTGCCGCAACAACAATTCTTATTTACTCTACTTTTTCCATACGAATTTGTTGTTGTGTTTTGTTTAACACTTAGCTGGCCTTATGTGGTCATGCATAAGAACTTATCGCGTGTCTCTGCTGCTGCTGTTTTGAGCGGTGTTATCTGCCTTATTTCATCCGCATTGTTTATTGCAAAAGTCAACTGACACACAGTTGACCCATATCGCCACAACACAGATATAATGCTTGCACTTTGTTCAAGCTTAATAGCGGGCAATCAAATGAATATGAACAGACATATGTATGTATATGTATGTATTTATATAGATACAGTCATGTAGTTGACGTTATGCATGACTAAATCTTATGAATGGGCAAGAAAATTTTTAAAAATGTTTAACACTCATTTTTAAGTGTCATGGCAGTGACAGCACCCACATTAAAATGGGTTAACGGTAAATTTGTGTGTGGAAGTTTTTGTATGAAAATGTAGATTTGTATATATGGCTATATTTTTGTATGCGGAAGCCTACATACATATATTTATATATAATCTGACACTGGCAGTCTCATCATTTGGTATGGAAAGTGGTTCTTAATTCACAGAATTTTCTTCCTTTTAGGCGTTTTCGATTCGCCATATCATTACTCGTTTCACGCTGCTCTTTAGCAAAAATTTCACTTGGAAGTGACAGCAAATACAATTATGCGAAATTATGTGAATACCTCGCTAAAGTGCTATAACAGCTATCTTCAATGCTGCCAAGTTTTGTTTTAGAGGTTTTAGACCAGTTCACTATCGTTCAATGATAAATTTTTTTTTTTACAGTAAGTTTAATTTTGAAATAATAATATTTGCCCAGTCACTTAGGCTATACACATATTAGATCGAATACCAATGGACCAATCAATTATTGACCTAGAGACTATTGATCTGAAGGGGCTTTACCAGGGTGACATTTTCAAAAAATCGATTTTTTTTTTACTTATTCGATAGGTTATACTCTCAAAAATATCCTGTGAAAGCTACTAGTCGAAACTTTAAACGATTTTTTCTTGAAACGATATATCTCAAAATTGTTGACATCGTAACTCAACGGGAAATTGACCGATCGACTTCAAATTTAAGCTGAGTATTCTTGAATAGATTTACTATGCAATTACCAACGATCTTTTTGATTTGTTGAAAATTGTCAATTTGTCATTAAAAGAAAGACCATTTTTTACCTAAGATCTACACCATTTTGTCAATTTTTGATATTTTTCAAAAATCGTAAGTCATTGTATAGGAAATATATTTAACTTTAATAACCTTTTTGAATTTTTTTGTTTCAGCAACTCATTCGGCCAGAATCATGACATCAGTTAGGGAACTTTTTATTTCGGCATCTCCGAAGACAGCATATAACTCCGTTGGTTTGCAATATTTTTGTGAAGAAACAAATTTTAAAGGTAGCTGAAAATATACCTTATTATGTACAAACAACTTCGAAATAATCGATCGAGTACTTTCGACTAATTTTCCATGGGTTATACTGGTATAGCTCCTTATTAAGAATGTATTCAGAGATTTCAGTATTCTACCAATTTCATAACTTTTTTATCTTCAAAACTTTTTTATTTTAAAATTAATTTTGTGGTAATAAGTACTAAATTTAGTTTAACGCTGCTTTAAATGAGGTCATCAACCCAAACTTTCATCAGCTATTTAAAATAATTTTCAAATTGAAAATATAATTATTCCTAATTTAAAAGCCATTATATGCCAATAACTCAGACTATTTTTGTCGATAATATTTTCTATATGGATTTTTAGTAATAGTCACGTACGAAGAGCTTGGGGGTACTTATAAGGGCATATAATTTGAAGAAAAAAATACACAAATGAACGGTATATATGGTATATATTTTTTAAATCAATAAATACATTAATCACATTAAAATATATTCTTAAAATAAAAATTTGTGGTCACCTAAGGCTATGAGAACACTTGGGCTACATTTCCATAATGCCGAATATGAGTACTATGTGCCAAGCTACAAATGGATTATTGTTAAAAAATATTAATATTATTTATTAATAGCATGCTCAGAAAAATATTTACACCCACCAAATCAAATCAGAAGAATTAAATAATCTCGTATTAACCACAGCTGCTGAACGACTAAGCCAATCATAATTTCCTGTTTGGTCGGCAAATTTGAATTGTGGTAATATTTAAACCTCGTGCGTATATAACTTCAAAGAACTGCGCATTGCTAAGCATTATCACACTTTTATGTGGAAATTATTTTCATAACTTCATAATTTTTCCAAAACTAGCATTTTACGACCGACCTTTTCCGTCTTCCGTCCTGCGAGCCATAACCATTAAAGCAGTTTTTGCTCATTATTTATGAATATGATTTCTTATATTATTTTGAATTTGTGCGTAAAGAAGCGCGCATTTAAAGTTGGTGTTTAGCGCGGAGAGTAACTACTGGAGTGAGTAAACCATAATGTGAAATCATAAAAATTGCCATAAATCATGTGACAAAAAAATAATGCTTTATATGAGTATTATACAATAAATACAAACATACAAAGGCCAACTAAAACAAAAGCAAAGGAAATTAATGTTTCTTTCTCTACACGCCGATTCTAAATTTATGCATATGATATACTACATACATATATGCTGATTGGATTTTATGAACTTGCACATTTATAAACAAAACTCGTACGTCCCAATCGAGAAATAAACAAAGCAAACTCAAAAGTTTATATGTGTGTATGTTTGTAAATAAAAGAAATATTAAAAAGCATAAAAATGAACCATTAAAATTAACACACACACGGCAGCCATAAAAAATCAACGCTGACTTCTTACTTTGCCCATTCAAAGAGAAGAGGAGAAGAGAAGCTTGAAAGCGCAGGCAAACAGCGCAATCGATTATAGTATACAAATACGCTGCCCGGGTTTGATATTTATCAGAAAAAAATAGAAATGTATGACTCTTAGAAGCGATAATTCAAATGTGAGTTTAGTGTTTTTGTTAGGGTGTTCCTTTATACCGGTGTATTTTTTATAATTTAATTTTGTTTGTTTGTTAAAAATAGAAGTTTTGAAACTTTGGCGTTAGAAAATAATTTAAAAAAAATTTACGAAAATATTTTGAAATAAAGGAAGGCGGCTTAGAGTTTACACTGACTTAAATGTAATTGAAAAAAAAATATAATACTTCTCAAGCTTCGATTTCTATGAAAATGGAGAAAAAAAATTAATTTAAAAATTATTATATAATAGCTGTCATCGATTGGCTAACTGCTATAGACAAGCCAATCGAACAAACTTTCCAAATTTTCATACAAACTGGCGGCACTGAAATCGAATTGCATATACTTGGTCGCACTGAACTCTTCAAAAAATCGTCTATCTCTAACGTTTTCTGCAAAAAATTTAATTTTTATTAAAGTTTTTTATTCAATAAATTCAATACAAAAATACTAACGATTTATCTTCGCCTGCCCTTTTCAATTTCAAATTTGTGTATAACATTTTTTATTATTTTGACAGTAATTTGTTCTTTGAGCCGTTCACAATAGTAAAATGGTCCTAAAATGAGTAAAACAAAACTTGGTAGCACTCAGCAAGCGACTATTGAAATTTTAATGAGGTATTCGCATACTCTCCAGCACGAATTCAACTAGATATATTTGTTGTTGCTTTCACATGTAAAATTTTTGACAGGCGAGCAGCGCCCAAAGATAGCGTGCAGAGAAGTGACCAATCGATGGCAGCTAATATTTTCTAACATTTTTGATAAAAATAAATAGTGAAAACATTCAAAATTTATTAACATTAGCAAGTTGTATTGAATTCATAATAAAAGTCGACCACCCTACTACCAAATTTGCATATGTGAGTAAAGTATATTTAAGGCTATGAAGCTTGAATTGAATAATAGGCCCTCCTTGGTCGCTACAAGTACTGCTGAAGTGGCTAGTGAGTAGTGTTAAGCAAATCCGTGAAGGTTCTAACAGTATACAAATATTACTAGAAATACAGTCGTAGGTACAACATGTATCTTCTATATTATTATTAACAAGTTTTGAAGCCAATTTTGTTGTTACAGATAATCACTGGAGAAAAATAAAAATTAAAAAATTCACTGAAGGGCTAGAGAGAGAGAATAACCATTTCGTTCGACATTAATAAATATAAGAACATATAGAGGTGTATCGAAATATGGTTTTTGGTTGAAGAGAAGAGGGAACACATAGTCTGAAGGGTAGAAACCCAAGCCATAATATATAAACTGAAAATTGTTTGTTTTTTGAGCAATCTACCAAAATGGAATTTGGATACGATTTGGGTAAGACGAACGAAAGATTCAGTAGCATTATAGCGATGGATACATATATTTTAAATAATTTTAATTTTCAGTTTCTTTAGATCTGAGGCCTTTTGACTGCCTCTCAAATAAGGTAAATATACAGAGAACAGTTTAATAAATTTTTTATATAATAATTTGCATGCATCAAAATTGGAACTCATAACCTATCGATTGCTCTGCAAGCACTTAACACAATTTACTACGGTCATACATATACATAAACATATATAAGCACGTCCAAGTAGGTTTAAGTAGACAATAATTAACCGGCACCATTTTCATGACCTTCACTGTATTCGTTTACGATTCGTACAATAACCTGAAATTAAAATGCACGTCAATGCCTACGCCATGGACACAACAAACGTACATACAAACCAGCACTCATAGTGAAAATAAAGAAAGAAGAAGAAGAAAAAGTTACACGCATAGTAATTTTCGCAATTCGGCATTCAGAACGATTTTAAAATGCATTTAAATGCATACAAACACACACACACACAGAAACAACTACGCGCAGACATTTAAAGTACAGAAATTTGTTTAAGCCATAGCATTTAAGCGCACCATTGTGTATTTATTTGTAAATTGTTCGCCAATTGTAGTTAGGACAAATACAAATATGAGCAAACTACCTACGAGTACACACACACGCATACATACATACATATATGAAGTGTTTGTATGTGTGTTTTCATGCAAAGGTAAAAGGCGAGTTCTTAAGTGGCCATGTGGTAGCGTCGCGACGTCTCGAGAAAATAACAGAAAATTGCATAAAAATTCCAATGTTGTGAAAATTACACATTTTAATGCTCACTCGCTCGCGTCCATATGCATTCATGCTGGTTTGCATGTGCGCCTACATTGCTTGGACAAACAGAAAAAATATTGATGCAGGCCAACGGTCAGCTGGGAAATACGATGTGTGATTGTGATGGCCACACGGAAAGCATACACAGCTGTATATGCTTAGGTGTATATGTTTAGCACGTACCCTGTGGGAAATAATAGTCGAGCGAATACACGAGCGAATCGAACAAGCTATATCAACTGCTGAAGAAGATGGGTGATGGAAACCGACTGCCATAAATGAAGAAATTTTCCAGCAGCCGATAAAGGTAGCGATATACATACCTTGTAGGTATTATTAGTCGTCAAAATATACCCAATCGTTAGAGAGTAGCGAATCGAACAGGCAGGAAACAAAAGGGAGGGTAATTCTTTTTAGTACAAAAAAATATTCTTAAAATAATATAAAGTATGTTATTAAACTCTTGTAACCTTTGAAGAAATCGTTTTTTTATAATTCAGGAGATAGCCATACTCCCTTGTTTCGAATAAAACTCCCTAACTTTATTGTTGCTTTCAGAAATAAATGACAAGTGAGCAGTGCCCAAAGGTAGCGAGCTGAGAAGAGATGACTCAATGACAACTTTTATTACCTTCTAGGCAGTATTTATTCAGACCTTCCAGGAAGTTAAGTTACTTACAAAATATATAATAATTTTCCTACAGGGTCTTCTAACAACTGTATATGTTTATCTTGAAACTAAGTACATATACTAAACCTCAGATTATTTTCACGCATACATATGTATGTGTGTGTGACCGACCGACTCACTTGGTCAGTTGGGCTTTGCGCAGCAAAAATATCATTACACGATTGTTTATATGGCGTCACGGCGCATAGCTCGAACTTGAGTAGGCACTGATTCACTGATTCAATTCAATTTATTTATTTATTTCTCGCTTTTGTAAGGCAGGCGGCAATTGGAGTGGCCAGCGTGGGAACCAGGCGTTGCTGAAGTCAGCAAACACACAAGTTTAATCCAAGTGCCAGTGTTGCCAATACGACTAAAGTCGGCATGAAGCCACACTTGGTCTCGACGCGTTGAAATTGCTACCGGAAATGCTGCATTTTTAAGATTTTTTCCAATAACAGCGCGGCGTAAAGTGCAACATGTTATTTACTGAAGCGCTATGAGCTTTGAGTAAAAAATATGTTGAAAAAAAGGTGGACATGAGCAATACATAGACTCACCGTCAAAAGCCTGATTTCACATAATCGCACTGCACTTTTATGGTTTCCATGAATGATATTTCAGCGCATGAGTTTTTGTTGCATTTGTTGGTATTATTTTCTAGCTATTATTATGTATTGCATTTTTCATTTTTTCATATTTTTTATTTTTCATATTTTTTATTTTTTTTTTGTATTTTTTGTTTATGCAATATTTTCTATTTTTGATATGGCATATCCGTCGCTTTCAATTGCCCGCGGTTTGTGTGTGTATGTTTATATGGCTTTTATTTTTCTAATAAAGTAAATTGAAACTATATAATAATAACCAACAATAAGTTTACTGTTACAAACTGCATATGAAATATGAATAATAACTCATTGAAGCGACACTGCTCTGAATAATATACTTTCATGCACAGTGTCATGTTTTGGTAACATTTTCAAACAAAAAATATCAGTTTTTATTTGTCGCAGTAGTCAAGTTTGATAGCAGCTCTCCAACAATTCGATTATAGCAATCGAAATCGAACGAAAATCTCGAGAGGTTTTGAAGTTGTCCGAAAACAATTAATATCACAAAGACTAATGACGCAATTCGAACACCGAGTGGTAGATAGTATGCTTTTTCACCTTCGAAATAAATTTAATCTACAAAGACTTGGCCAAGCTAGACTTCTATAACAAAAATTTCCATTCTTGAATTATACTTCATCAGTAAAGGTTCTATCATGTGTGACATTTTCAACTTTCTAGATATTTTTAACTAATTTACTTCAAAGCAAAATTTGAATTTCATCCGTAACTGATGTATTTTGTATTTAGCTTCGTCGAAACAATGGTGATGAGAGAACCATAGTCTTGATCATTGATCAATTATTGATCGTGATACACAGGCTTGCATTTTCTCGAAAGGCTTCCTACTTGGAGGTTTGTGACTTCGCTAATCGATCGAAGTACGATCAAAACACATTTTAAAGAATCAGGAGACTTCGTGGAAGGGCAGACTATGGCTTTTCCTTCATAATAACTTCGAAAATATCTTTGATCGGTATCTCAAACCGAGTTGGAAAGCCTCCTCGGACATTTTTATGAGCCTTGATTTGCAATACATTAATTTTTCATTTATAGGTTATGTGGATACTATCTTAGACACAAAACATGTTCGATTCGACAATAAAGTGGCAACATATTGAATAAGTCACTTTAACTTTATCAGTAATTATTATGACAGAAGAAAAACTTCTTCTTCCTTAATTGCTGAGGGGTCTAAGTCTAAAACACATTTATTGTTGTAAAACGAAGTGGACTAAACCTTGTAGATTTCTTGGACTAAAATGAGCTTTATATGATAAGTATTTAAATATGTACTCTACACGTTTTTGGAGGATTTAAGAAATAAATAGCCTAATTGAATTTGAGGAATCCTGAAGATCTGATAGTCTTCGGCCATATAAAACTTCGGCTTCGGACCGGTAAGTGTCTTAATAGACTCCTTTTATAAAAATTCGAACTTCGAATGTCGAATGGACATCTAATGAGAAGCTGTCATATGAGAGAAATCTAAACTAATTTAAAATTTTTGAGATTTTTAGGTACATAGCCACTATTCAAATAAATAACCCCACCAAAAGCTAGTAATACGGCCATTGCACTCGGCCACAGTCGTTACTCACACTAATGTGGTTGATAATTAAAAATTAATATTAACGCTTGCATGCTCTACATGCCACAATGCAACGCTACTTTCGAATACTATCAAAATTTAACGCATAAAATTATTAAAATGAAATTTTGTTGTTGTAAACAAAGCGCGAAAGACAACAAAAGCACAGCAGAGATATGAGATAACACACACATAGACTTTTATATTATCTTATGTATGTGAGTGTGTATGTGTTTGTGGCATGAAAGAAATTAGAAAGTTGCACTTGATTGCAATACCAACACATATTTAAATAGAAAATTGCTGAAAAGCGTTCAACACAACAACAAGCAGGCAGGTGAATGAAAATAACAACAAAAGCGAAAAGTGAACAAAAATGGAAAAATTAGCAGATGAAATGTTTGGAGTCATTGCTCGACTCCACTTGGTGCACATTTTGTTGTTGTCAAACAACGAAAGTGGAAAAACTTGACTCAAGGTTGATGTAAGTGTGTAGACACACACACACATCCAAAGAACTGCATTCACATTGCAACAATACTAATGCAAGCGCTGAACGTCGAAAAACCGGCTAATAATAGTGGCGGCTGCAATGAGCCGTTGAAGAAGCTGCACCAACAACTGCTTTGACACATACACGCAAACAAATACATATATGTAAGTATATATATATATATATATATATATATATATATATAGCTGAGCATTAAAATTTATAAATAATTATGTGCTTAACACAAGCTGTTTGACTGCTTGACTAGCTGCTGAGTGCCTGAATGGCTGCCTGGTTGTTGGCTGCTAGCTGGCTAACAATGACCTTAACCATGATGTTGTTGATGAAAGCGAGCGAATGACGCGTTGGAAATGTTGCAGCGTCGCCTGACAGTTTTACGGCACACAAATGTTAATAAAATAAATTTTACGAAATCTTCATGGCACGACACACACACACATACACTTATTCATAAATAATCTAAAATTAGTCGCTGCAAAGAAATGGCCGCACGCCACATACCGCATGGCGCTGCATTGCGCAGGATGATGGGTGCTGCACTTTCCGGTTGACATGTGTGTTGCCAAGCGCATTTCTTTATTTTTTACGACTTTTTCCTGCCATTTATCTATCATGCTATTTTCGCTTTTATCTTTATGTGGTCGATAAAAGTGTGTCCTTCTGCTTTTTCAGTGCACAAATGCAAGCGCACACTCTCGATGGGTTTTATGTGTTTAAATGTCGCACAATGCGAAAGTGGCATGTGGCAAAGTAGCTAAGTGGCAAGTGTCAAGTACAGCGTGTGTCAGCCATGGTAGGCATTTCAATGAAATGGGTTATGGCAATTGATTAGCAAATGTATTTGGTTTTAGTGTTAGCCTTCATAATATTGTGGCTGACAAGGCATATGTTGGTATCTAAGTGTAAAGCGTATCCACATTCGTAGAATATTTTATATTTTTTGCAGTACGTTGAAGAATTATTATTATACTGCTAAACAAATTATATCAAAAAAAAAAATGGTCTTCAAAACCTTTTCCGATAATCATCAAACATTTTTGGTTTCTTATAACAGTCGATCTCTCGAGAAGAAATGTCAACTACCGACCGTTTTTCAAGCATGAAAAATCCTCTCATATAGTTCTCAGCATAAAATCAGTCTGCTGAAAATTCTTAACAGATGTCCAATCTAATAATATGAAGAGAAGCTCAACCGTTTAGTTAAAGAGAGATCGGCAGTTCATTAATAGAATCATAAAGGCATCATTAAGGATCGATATTATATTCGATCACCAGTCCAGAGCAGTACGGAAGCTCAACTGGTAGTAGTTTTGGCTACGAGGTCTGACCGGACACTTAATTCCGGTACCACGGTTAGTAGGAGCTCATGGAATTCGCTCCAACCTGATCATGCGGACTGGCCCCTCGGGGAGCGCTAATCATCGCATTGATTTGATCCGCTATGCCGGCCGACGTCGGCAGGTACTCACGTAAATATTGGTTTTAGATTATCTTCGATCAATATCGCCGATATTTCTAAAA